>NW_019392874.1:0-155007 GCF_000648675.2 Cimex lectularius | reverse complement strand
TTATATAGTTAATTTACAGCAAAATGTGCTTCACTCTTTTGTACTTATATTTTTTGTAAAGTGTCTGCAAGGAGGCAGCTTCATAGTTAACAATATTTCTAATATTAGTGTATTCACTAAGTTCACAAGCTTTGCAAAATCTTGATGTTATACTGTGGACTTGTGTAGAGACACTAGTCACCTCCAATACTGAATGCATGTAGTCTATTGGCGTCCACCTGTAAAAGGAACCAATCAGTCTCAAGCATTTGTTCTGCACAACCTGCAACTTCCTGTAGTTGGTGATACATGTATTAGACCAGACAGGAGCCGCATACAACAGCATGGGTCGAATATACAAATAATAAATTAACTTTTTATTAAATATACTCAGATCAGAGTGTCTATTTAACAACGGAAATAAATTGCAGGTCAGAGCCAATCCTCTATCGCATACCGTGTTGATGTGCTTGGTGAACGTGAATCCTCTGAAAAGACTTCTCCCATCCCTATACTTAACATTACAAAACCTAATTACACTACCACATCTCTAACCCAGACGCTAAGTATGCATAACCGAAATCGTCTCGTAACCAGCCATTCTAGGACAAACACTGTAAGTTTAAAAAATTTCTTACGATTGAATGTAGATGTTTTAGACCATTTATATTGGGTTATTAATTATTGTTTATTGTATGTAAATCTCAGCATATTATTTATTTTCTGTTATAATTTTCTATATTTTTCACTAAACCATTCTTCAACAATCGAACACAGAAATGGAACGGACGACATTGAAAAGATGGCTGATGGATTAAAGGCCTAAAATATTTTAATAATTTTCCCAACTGGGCATCTTCATAAAGTTCGCGCTTTCACTGGCACATTTGAATTCTGGATATATAATCCTTTCTTAACCCTAATCTTAACTAACAAAACCTTACATGAACCACCTTAAAACCTAACCCTAACTATATACCTATCCCTAACTCTAATCCGAACTATGTATATCTAACTTTGATAATGCCAAACCCTAACCCTTCTTAGCCTAATCCGACTTTAACCCTAAATAAACCTAACCGAAATCATTTCTTTACCCTAAACCTAACAGTTCCTAACTTTAATAGTCCCTAACTCTAAACAAAGGTACACTTAAACCAAATCGTTTTTAACTCTTACCCTAACTAACCTAATCTAAACAGTCTCTTAACCCAACCTTTCGTAATATATCCCATTCCTATCATTTACCCTAACAATACTTTACCTGAATCGTACGTAAACCTATAATACCTTACCAAAATTGTTTCTTACCCAAACTATACCTTAGGTACAAAAATTGTCCCTAACCCCAACTCTACCTATATCTTGTTTAAATCATTCCTAATCCTATTTAACCTAATCTAAATTTAAACGTCATCGTACCATATTACGTCTCTAACCCTAACTCTAACTATACCTTACCTACATCGTACTTAACCATAACAATACTTTATCTAAATCGTACTTAACCTTAAGTACACTTTATCCAAATTGTCAAGTTCCCTAACTCCATCTTACATTAATTATCCCTAAACCCCACTCTACCTGTAACTTATCTAAATCATCTCTCACTTTAACTACGATGGTGGACAAGACCGACCTAATTTTTGACAGTGCGATACATTCTATAAGAAAGTGACTGTTGTAAGAGGAAATTAATGAATTGAAAAAATATGAAACATTTCAAATGGTAGAAGTTGAGGTTATCGACCTGAAGTATACGATGTTGTGAGTTGGATCTTCAGGAGGTCAAATGACGGATGAATTTCAAGAAACAAGGAAACAGCTTCCGGGTACAGCCTAGCTTTTGGCGATTTATATCCCCATCCTGTTCCCAAATTTATTGAAAACAATTTATAAAATTTTTTTTAGGTCTTTATTTTTGTACACTAAATAAACATTCACATGGAGCACATTTCTCAATTCTGGTGGTTTGGCTTAGTGGAACAGTCGTCGCTCACGCCACATGGCGGTATTTCGATTTACTACCTATACCACTGCTGCCTATAGTACTAATACAATGGTGATGTTCGAATCTTCGTATCTTTACTTCAACGAAACCAATTATATGGTTTTTGCTACTATATTGTATCAGTGGTTTTGCAACTATAACCGATTCTGTAATTTTTGCGACTTTAGAGTACTAGCGTACTTTTTGAGCCTAGACTGTTAGCGCGTCCAATTCGGAATTTGAAGGACGCGGGAAACGCGTTTCACATGCCGAAGGCTAGCCCGAACAGCTGACGCTGTGAAAATGGTCGCCACAAATTCCTAAAATCTCTGTTTATTTGTAAATCCCGACGCCTATTATTTATACGCCCATTTTTTATTCTGTGAACCCACCTGTCACTAATAAAACAAAGTGTGAAAGTTTCATCGAAATCGGGTCAGTAATTTTCGTTTTTATCATTAAAACAAATACGAAAAATCTCTTTTATATAAACACCTTTCAGTTCATCTGATGATGCAAGCTGAAGTTTTAATCGTTTCAGCATTGTTCTTATAGGCTTTAAAGTAAATTCACACAGCATTAAGTTTATATGGCCTACATACTTGAACTTTTATAACAATACGTTAAGACAATGTTAATTGGGTGCATATAAAACAGCTTGGAAAGTTTTACTTAAATACTTGGCGTCATGTTGTCACAAGTTCCTATAAATGCTGTTAACACTGCAAATATCTCCTGTAACTAAAACGCAATTAAGAGTTAAAAGCGAACGTTGTCATTATGAGACGGGAAGTAATTTTACAAGTTTGCACTTATCGTTACAGTATTAATTATTATGAATACGACTTATCCTGATTCCATTGCTAAAGGCTGCGTTATTTATTTAATTTACCGATTTAAATAAAAGAGCATCGAGGTAAATAAATCCCATTTTCTCCGTTGAAATAGTCAATTAGAAGTTAGCATTGTCATGCAGTGTAAGGTAAACACCCTTCTGTCATTGGTTTAGCCAGTCTTTTCAAAGTTTCACGACAATGCGGGCGCAACTGTGGCTGACGTAGATGTCGATCCCAGGCATCTTCGGCTGTTTCAGGATGGAAGGAAACTTTGCAAGTATAGTTCCAATCAACAGAATCTAATCGCTCATCAAAATGATATGCGTACTTGTAAATGATCAACCGACACTTTTCATTTTATCAGCTTTAAATAAAATGATTAATTGGTTTGTAATGGACAAAGATGGTCAGAAAAATAAAAAAGTAAATAAAATACTCTTGACCCGGATACACATTTATTAAATTCAAGTTATCGGAAGATGTCGAAAAGTCAGTTCAAAACTTGAGAATCCGACATACCAGTTGTACGAGGGTTGTAAGAAGATTGATGAACTGTTCAAGTGTGCGGCTGCCGTTTGTTCTGGAAATTCTCGTGTGTGAGAAATATCAATTGGTGCACAAACGCCCTAGCCGAAACCCGAATATATTCGAAAGCAAGAACCACACTTGTCACAGCTGTAATAAAATTTTAATATTCTCTGGCAAAAACGAGGCAATTATTAGGTATGGGTTAAGCGGTTTAACTTTTCAAATTTATATCTTTATAGTCGTGTTATCAATTTCAGTACGGCGATAATTTTTTTCTGGATATGTAATTGTTGCTAGTTGAAAATTGTAAACATAACTGTGTTTAATTTATATTTGTTAGGGATAGCTAGATAAGACTAGACATGGATTCCCATGAATAAGAAATATAATAAAATGAAACTTCATTTCAATGGAATATCTATCGTTAGAAATAGTTAGTGATGGTGAGGATTTTTGCCGTGGTTATCCTCGCGCAACAAGGCGTGCCCTCTGACTCCTGAAGAGGCTCTGCAGATACTGGCCACGAATATAGTGGAAATCGAATACTGGGCAATGAGTGAGTAACAAAGCAAGTGAAGCGCCAGCACTAAACGCCTACGACATCCTCGACATGAGCCGTCTGTGTCGAAAAGACTGAAGCTGAAACACCTGCAGCCAGGATACTACATTTCACAGTTTATTCCGGGAAATGGTGTCTTTGCAAGCAAGCTACATAGCTTTAATTTAACTGAGTCGCCACTGTACAAATGCGCCGAAGAAGAGACGACGATCCACGTCTTTAACCAGTGCCCTGAATATGTCTACTACCGGCGAGAGTGGCTCCCCAAGACAGACGGAAGGTCGGCAACCAATTATTAGAAAGATAATCGAAACCAAAGGAAACTACACAGTTATGCATATATTATTTAATGATATATAATATGATGTTTGACATTGGTCCATATATCTTGAGTGGAACCATTGTTGCTCTCCCAGTTTTCTGAATAGTTACATACTATTCTTAAGGATGTCTCGGGGGGCCTCTTTTATCGCCTGACTGGGTAGTACAGCCAAGTATTGTTGGCCATGGATCGGGTTAGTGACATCCGTTTCAAAATTGCGTTCTTTGTTGCTAAGGGCTTTAGAGATAGTACGATCTCTCTCTTAATAAACACCTTACATAGAAGAAAATGATAATCGAGAGTAGTCACACTACCCATGAAGTCTAATCTTGCAAGGTATGCGACAGGGTCTGTTTTTGGGCCATTAATGAGGAATTTATCGTTTGACAATCTTTCGTTAAGAGCAGAAGTCGCAAACAAGAGGTAACTTATCTCAACACCATTGAGGGATGTAGATGGACCAAATGGGATGTACAAGTTATGAGAATTGTTGAAAATTTACTCAATTGAAAAGACGCTTATACCAAAAGTCTGTAATTTCGGCGAATTCACTGTAATAAAAAATAATGGATGAATATAATAGAAAATGTAAATTGGCACCATAGAAACTCTTCCGTGCCGGCAGTAAGGCCGTGGCCATAGCCAGTTAGAAAGAGGAAGGAAGCATACTGGATTTTATATAATTTGGGATGGCTATGGATTAATATGGATATGGATCAAAGCATTCAGTGTCTGCAGATGCGCAGGTAATAATTGCTCGAACTCATTGATAATCGCCGGGACAACGGAATACCTGAAATTTCAGACACATCATCATCAGATGCTCCTTATAAGAACTACTAAAGGATGCTAATTTTGTTTCCATTTAATTAACATACTTGTATCTTATATTATAAATGTTTTCACAGTCCCCAATTTACAATTTCTTGAAACTTACCAATAGATTTTTCTGGTAATTAATCATTAAGAACATTCTTTAGAGCAGCTACGGCTTATAAATTGTAAAAACAATGTATAGTTGATAATAATAAAAATTCAATGTAAAAAAAAAAAAACAATTCTTTTTGAAACATCAAGTTCTTTTAAAATTAAAACTATTTACTTTAGGAACATATGGTTAATCATAACAGTTTGATGCACATTAGTAAATATGTTATAAAGTAGTAGTATAAAGCTTTATTTGAACTGACTGAATAGTTTTCGAGAAAATTGCTCAACTGTTTGAGCGGTTTTGCTCAAATACTTATGTAACGATGTATTTTTGTACTGACAAAAGGCATTTAAATCTATTAGAATACTTTTAAAAATAAATATACAAAACTAATTTCATAGTAAAAATGCCTTATATTAAAGTTTTTCCTGCGTATAAGTTCAAATATTGATAGCAAAGCATACTTAAATCGATTTTCAGCGCGAAATAAGACTACTCTTGAAAAAAAATGAGGCATACTGAATATTCCAATGAATTTTCATAATCGTTATATGTATTATATAGAATAGTTAGCCAAAAGAATTGTAAACACAATGTATAGTTTATAATAAAAACCTTTCACATTAGAAAACTTAGGTAAAACTTTTCCAAACATCAGTTATTTTAATATAAAAGGATTAACTTAACAGACGTTTTATTAAGTTAGTTTAACACACGATAACAAATACGCTTTTAAAGTTTTATTCAACTTTACTTAAAAGTTTTGGAAAAAAAATACAAACGTTGAGGGGTTTTGCTCAAATACATAGATAAGGATGGTCATGTCGACTAGACGACTTTTTTTTAAATGTAAAGAATAGCATTTAGAGTAAATCTAGTTGAATAATTTTAAAAAATAATTACAAAACCAAAAAAAGTTCAAAATTTATGTTAAAACATATAAATCGACATACTGACATTTTCAAGCCCAAATTAAGACTATTCCTGAAAAACCATGTTTTCAAGCATAAAAGTTTGCTTTTCTCTAAACATTGACAACAGATTTTTACATTAAATTTTCATAATCATTCATTACATTATTTGTAATAGTTAAAGTTGTGGAATTGTAAAAATAATATATCGCTTACGTTAAAACAAATCACAATTTTTTGTTCCAAATTTCAATTTTTTTTGTCAAATAAAAGCTACTTACTTCAGTAAAATTTTGTCAACCGATTATTCAGGAATCGTAAGATGCGGTCTGGTGTGATGTAGGTTTCAGAAAAACATTGTCTTTATCGTGCCAACGTTTCGATCTTTATTGAGATCATCTTCAGAGCTCAAAATGTTTGTATTCTGCGTAAGTGCCCGGCACTCTCAACACGACACGCAAGAATGACACACCTACACGGAAAACAAACAATTTGAGCCCAGAAGATGTCTCAATAAAGATCGAAACGTTGGCACGATAAAGAAAATGTTTTTCTGAAACCTACATCACACCAGACCGCATCTCACTATTTCTGAATAACCATCGACTAACGGTCACTAATCACCACACATTTTGTCAAACATAAATATTTTCCATTCATTATTAAACAAAAATTTAAAGTTGTATTCAAATTGGGTGAATAGTTTTTGAGAAAAATGTCAATGTTGAGGGGATTTGCACAATAACAGATAAAGATACTGTCATCGACCAGACATCTTTCTTTTTAAATTTATAAAAGGTATTTAGAGTAAAATTTAGTTTATTTAGTAAATTTTAAAACTTAATTTACTAGTAAAAAAGGCGTTACATTGAAGTGAAAACATTGTTAAATCCATATACTGACGTATTTCAAGCGCAAATTAAGCCTAATTCTGAAAAGACAGGTTTTCACGCATAAAAGTTAATTTGCCTTTGAATATTATCAACTTATTTTTCAACTGAGTTGCTATAATCATTAAATACATTATTTCTAACAGTTAAAGGTAAGGAATTGTAAAAATAATGTATATTTTATGTGAAAAAATTTCAAATTAGAAAATATTGACAATTTGTATCCAAATTTCCTATTCTCTTATCAAAACAAACTCCTTCCTCCAGGAAAATTTTGTCAGGCACAACTTTTTACTCTAACTATTAAACATGTATATAAACTTTTATTTAAATTGATTTCAAGGTTTTGGAAAATATTGAGCAAATGTCAAAGCGTTGGTGTTGTCTTCCCTCAATGAAGCCTAGATCGCAATATGCATTTTTAATTGTCTTGCCAATATGGTCTCGGAAGTTTCAACTGGAGTTACAAGGTCTTGGATGAATGAGAACTTTTCTACTTGTTTGCCCATTGTAATTAAAATTACGAGCGACAGAAGACGTTCCTTTTGGAAATGTCAATTGTGTATATCAATTTTAAATTATTAACGTATATGATCATTAACTATGACATATAAATGTCTTTGTAAGTCGTTAATGCAGGGCAATGGAGACTGCTAAATTTTACCATAGTAGATTTCCCCGAGAAGAGCCAACTTGAAGTAGGTCATATATTCTAAGAGACTTTTATTTTACTTTAGCAACTATCAGTTAGTTAGGTATAGTATTGATTTATTATTGGATTTGTTCATAAAAAGATGAAAATGATAATTATGTGCATGAGTTTTATTTGACGTGAAGTGTTTGAACGATTAAACGATGGTCAGGAGGAAAGGAAAACGTATTTCCAGACTCCTAATTTCCATAGTGAAGTTTCCCAACTTGTAGACGAAAGGATCTCGACTAACAGGTCATTCCTGTATAAGAAAGGAAACAGGAATTGTTCTCGTGCTAACTAGAAGTTGTGTAAACTGAGGGGTGTATCGGCCCTTCTCAGGATTTATAACAATTACCGAGGAGTTAAACCACAAATCTCTTGGGGTTTCCTAACTATTGCCTGTGTTATTCCTGCTGCCTCCCTTTTCGCTCTACGGATTCGACAGACGTTAGGAAAACTAAGACAGAAAAACGTTTCACTTACGTTACGCTGGGTTAGAAGAAAATTAAATCGCGATATACCTACCGATTAAGAAAACTAATCCTTATACTATTTCAAACTACTTTGCTGCAAGTTTTTTCTTCACAAGCTCAATAATTTTTTAATTTTCAGCAATTTCTAGGTTAAGGCTTTATAACTGTTCGACAGAAATCATAGCTATAATGTTAAAATTACAATATAATTAATCACATAACAATTTTTGTTCTAAAATATTGACGAATCTACTTTATCAACACAAAAGGGAGACTTCTTGCCAGGCCAATAATTAACGACATGTCTGAAAAGGCGTGGTGAGATGGAAACAACAGTAAAAGCTCCTTAACAACTTTCTCCTCTCGAAACACTCAGTTGTAAAGACGAATGAACAAATTGTAAATCGGCAAATAAAATACATTGAAAATACTTTTGATATAATTTGAAAATCTAAAAGTTTTAAAATATTTACAAATAATTTGTATAATTCATAATAATATTTGTTGGTCTTGCTTTTGAGTTCTATATTCAGGTCATCTCTCAAACACTGAAGTTTGAAGTGGAAAAAAACATCTGTTTGATCTTTTGCCTTCTTTTATTACGCCTACATAAAATGTTTTGTTTAAAATTTATTTATAAAAGAAAGATAAAATCATTCTATTAAGCGCAGATGTTACAAAAAGAAACCGTACTGAGAAAAATGAGAAAATTCATTGCCATACATGACTCGTTTTGATATTAAATGTTTTTTAAGCTTACAGTTAGATCAGATTAATTAACAGTACTGGAAAATTTTATTACGTTGGTCCGTTAGGATTTATATTATACTGCATTATTTTTATTAGGTAGGATATGATTTAGGGTTAGTGTCACGGAAGGATTAATAAAGATTTTACTAGGCTTTCATTTGGGTTAAAGGTAAGGTGGGGATGAGTTGCGTTAGGTTTAGTAAAGTTAGGTTGGAGTAAAGTTATGGCTAGCTTAGGGCGATGACACACGGAGCGGCTTTGACCGAAGCGTTTATCGCGAGAAAAATCGAGGCGGTGAGTCGTTCATGGTTGTTGCATTAACCTGACAGACGTAGCGGTCGTAACCGCCTGTCGGTTTTCGAACCGAGTCGGTCGGTGGCGGAGACGACCCAACGCGTCGGTTTTGAAAACGCCAGGCGGTGAGTGGTACCCAAGTATTGCATCAGCCCTGACACACGTGGCGTTTATTTGAGCTGTTCGTACCNGGGGGGAATGGTCTGTAAGGCTGTAACTAATACACGAAGTTACATACAGTTACAGAACAATATATTTATTAAACAGGACTTGTTATACAAACTGCAAAATAATTTTTTTTTTTGCCTTATGATCTTGCATATTAGTCATAGTACGAATAATTCTTGTGGGTTCAAATTGGGGGTTATCGGGAAAAAAGGGCCGGAGGCGACGGTGGGAATCGAACCCACGACCGCGGCGTGAGAGTCTCTCATGCTAACCACTCGGCTACCGCGGTCCCCACCTTGCGACGTTCAATGCTTATACGCACTGCTGTAGGATACATTTAATAACTGAGAGAAAAACAAAACCGCTTCGGCCAAAACGCACATCACACCGCTGCATATGTCACAACCTAGCAAAACCGAAGCGTTTGTAAAACGGAGAAAGTTTGTAATCTCAAAAATTATAACTTTCAAAACGACTAAACCGATTGTAAACGTAATCCCTTTATTGACTGATGCACCAGCGAGTATGCTTAAGTTGAAATTGGAAACATGGATTGAGAGAGAAAAACGCAAGCCCTGGTAAAACGGGATGAGACATGCTAAGATATTTATCAAAACGAAAGGCGAAGGAACTCCTCTCTCTCAGCAGGCAGGATTTGAGGACAATTGCAGGCCTCTATACCGACCATGACTTCTCAATTATCATTTTAAACAGATGGAAGTCCACAAGGAGCCACAAGAAATGTGCATATTTTTATAAGAAAAAGCTCAGTTTCTAAGGTATGCCTACAAATTATAGGGGTTGACAATAGACCTACGTAGGCCACAGTGGAGGAAAGGATTGTCGAAAAGAAAAAAAAAAAGTTCAACTAGAGTTTTCTTTCCTCATGCTAAAATGAGGCATACAATTGCTGATATAATTTTTTTGAAAAGTTTTCATTTGAATGAGCTCAGCAATTTTTCTATATCACGATCAATAGTTTGAGCAGGCAGTGTGCCATTGATGTCTATTGTAATTTCTTTATTGTCTAGATTACAAAAATAGAATCATTTTTTAAATTTAAGTATTACGTAAATTTCAATTGCAAAAATAACTCGGTTGTGCGTGAGAGGTAGGAGTAAATATATATTGTTCTTTTAAAAACGCAATCATGCGCACGGTTGATTCAGTCAACTTTTTCATCGGTCGTGTATAATGTGCGTTTTGAGATGTGGTCCCAACATGACGGATCTCTCCCACATTACGCCACCGAGGAGAAAACGTTCTTCAACAGAATGATGGATCGACAGTCGTCGAGTCGTCCCGTGAGGCCTACTATAAAACCGCTTTTCTCACATCGATTTTTTATCTCATAACGATTACCTCAAGAATTTAAAGGTGATAATGTATAAAATATGTTTTAAACAAAAAATCGTTTGGTTTTATGCATGCTTTACATTATAAAGGTTCTTTATAAAGGTAGTGGAATATAAAATTTCTGACTTAGATGATCGGATAGTGTAGCGGAGACGAACAATATTTAAACCCATTTTGCCATTTAAATTCCACTGATAAGTTCAATTTTATCATGAAATTCAATTTTTAGACGGATATCCAGCAAAGCGTTCAATTATTTATTCAGGGGAATGAGTTCGTTGAGTTGTGAACGAACGACGTCTTGAAAATGTCACCCACGACCTGTCCGCGCCAATGAGCACGTTATGCTCACAGCGTTCTTATCACTTATGTACATACTTCTGGAATTTAAGACAATTTTATTTTTGTCTTTATTATTATTTATTAACAAATTACCTAAATACATAAAACACTCTAATCATAAATGAAATATTTAATACAATTAATTAAGGTTTTTAGTTGAGATAAAAAAGTCAGCGGCACGAGCGGGATTCGAACCCACGATCTTCGGCTAGATACGCCGCTGCTCTACCACTTGAGCTATCGTGACCTCGATCCACTCGGACACTAACTTAACAAAAAGGAGAGAAAATTCAAAAGGTGCGGTTGAGATGGGAAGTTGATATCCGAGTGGATCGAGGTCACGATAGCTCAAGTGGTATTTAAGAATAAATATACGTGTAAACAAAACAGCTGTTAAATTCATGGCGCCCATGTTGGTTACCTACGCTCTAACGGATAGCAATGTGACTGCATTTTCTACCTAAAATCTAACATTGGCCCTGGCCTGTTAGATCGAGCAATGTTAACTTGCCGATTGTTACAAGTTTACGTCATCGTTTTTCTCGTTCTAAGAGGATTTAACAGAGTTAACAGGGTCAAACAACTCTGTGTCCAAAGCCTGATGTACGAAATTTTTATTTATCCTATATTACTATTAATTAAGGCTTTTAGTTGAGATGAAAAAAAGTTAATGGCACGAGCGGGATTCGAACCCACGATCTTCGGCTAGATACGCCGCTGCTCTACCACTTAAGCTATCGTGACGTCGATCCACTCGGACATCAACTTCCCATCTCAACCGCACCTTTTGAATTTTCCCTCCTTTTTGTTAAGTTAGTGTCCGAGTGGATCGAGGTCATGATAGCTCAAGTGGTAGAGCAGCGGCGTATCTAGCCGAAGATCGTGGGTTCGAATCCCGCTCGTGCCATTAACTTTTTAATCTCAACTAAAAACCTTAATTAATTGTAATATATTAATTGGTCAAGCGGACCACGAAATTAGTGAATGAAATGTTTAATGTTCACCTAAATTTCCGTAACGTTAATTTAGTAAAACGTGTGGTGTTAAGTGGCTGTTAGCCAATGAGATCGTGAGGTGCGGTCTGGTGTGACGTAGGTTTTAGAAAAACGTTTCAAGCGCCAACGTTTCGAGTCTCTCAACACGACACACAAGAATGACAGATCTACACGAAAAACAAACACTTTGAGCCCTGAAGATGATCTCAATAAAGATCGAAACTTTGGCATGATAAAGAAAATGTTTGGCTGCACCCACCTCACGATCTACAAAAAATCATTCAGTAAAACATTTGTGTATGTAAACAAATCCTAATCTTGTTTTCTTATCGATTTCTTTTCATATCATTTATTGAATGTCGATAATTATTAAATGTCGTATAAATTCAAGTTTTTTGAATGTTTAAACTTTCATCTTGCGAAAAAAAATTGCATGAAGATAGTCAAATAGTCCAGAAACGATTATTGGGTCTGTAGACAGATTGGAAATGGTCTTGAATTATGATCATAAATGTTTTGAAAAATTTACGACAAGCTAGACAGATGTCAGTCATTTAAATAACAGAAGTCATCACTTTTATCATCAGAGGCAATGGCCGCCTCGTAATGTCGAGGGATGGGTGTAATTACATGAGTAAATAAGCAGTCAATTATCCCATTCCTCGTCAATAAATATTAATTCCGATATGAAGGGGAGGGGGAGATTAATGGAGTGTTTTGCGATAATGTAAAGCGGTGTGATGTAAAGAACGGGGAACGCAAGGCACAGCCGGGAATAATTATCTAACTTTCAAGCTATGCTCATGTTTATAATGCATGCTAAACCAGCCATCGGTTCGGATAATCGTTTCAGTATGTTGATGGCATCGATTAGAGTGTATTTGGACTCTGCTTCTCGTATTTTTTTCTTTTCTTAAACCACTGTTCGATTAACACAGCATGTCAAAATTTCCATTTCGTTGCTTTAACAATTATTAATTATTTATTAAAAACTAAATATTTCTAAATATTTCAAATATATAGTCAGTCATCGCTCCCTCAAAAAGAATCTTTGATTAGATTTGATGGCATGTCAAATCCTTTGCTACCAACCAAGAAAAGGCCTTGTTCTCCCCTTACATGTACAGATGTAAAGGAATCGTACCCATTACCTCCTGACTAATTCCAAGATAGTATTTGTCTTACCGTTACTTCATAGTTAAACAGGGCACACCATATCCCCAATATCCTATCCAAACTGGTCTACAATGGAGCATTTCACGACCTCTGATTTCCCCGATATACTATATACACTATATACTCTATGTTGTATATACTGCTGACATTCCTAACCTTCAAATAATAATTTTCGTCCACGTACACCAAGTACTTACTTGGCATCCGCACACACAACTAAACGAAACGAACTTAACAGACGATCGAACCATCCAATTCGCTATGAAAACTTCTCAAACCCATGTAGAATTATAGTATCGAACTCTGTGTGTCAACCAAGCATTCAACGATCCTAATATTCTAATCGAATATCTTTAGAAAAATTGCTTTGGATGTATCAAACCTCATCCTACACCGAGACCTTAATATTCCTTTTGTTCCAGACGTAGAGAAAACTATTTACACAAACATTCATCAATCCTTTTCCACACCTTCTCCGTCAGCTTCGTTCTACTGCCATCCCAGATAATACATCCATCGACTAAAACTCCGATGGCCACGCGATGTCCTAGAACATTCAAAAGTGAAGTCATTATTCATTTCTTCTATAGGAGGTTCACAGCTTGAAGAGTTCTCTTCACATAATTTTCATGTCAATTCTAGTTTTCTTACAGCATTTTTACTATTATAGTTATTTTATATGTTTAAAAATCAATGAAAAGAAAAAGAAAATATTTCTAGAAGGTCATTTTTAAATTCTTCTTTATTCATTGAAATTAGGAGTCTATCATTATAGGATAACAATTTTTAATAAAATACGACACAAAACTATTACTGACTGCTGTTCTGACTCCTAAAATTCTATAAGCCAATAATATAATCTTCTCATCCAGGTTCTATACCAAAACCAAAACATTTTCAATAATTTCTAGTAAATTGTACAAAACTGATAAGATGGCAATCCCGCTGTGCACACTATATGGGGAAATTGGACTTCATTATGGAAGAAACGAAACTTAAATCTTGTAAAGTATAAACATTCTGAATGGAAGCAAATCTTGTTAAGCCCAAACATTTTGAATGGAAGGCAACGTACATTTCGACGTAAACAAAAGGCACGTCTCAGCTTGTTGTCCTTTCTATTTAAACATTAACCGAAAACAAATGATGGTCGTTAACAGGCAAAATTAAACCAAATGGCTGTTTTTTAATATCTAAGACGTGTTTTAATTCTAAAATTATGAATCGGAGTTTAAAGAGAACAAAAACCCCTACACAAACGCACACACGTGCGCACGCTCTCATCCAAAAGTTTTAAATAAACGTTAGGCGGGACGTGCGTTTTCGCCCAAAACGTCCCAGCTCAAATGCAAAACCTCTTCCTTACCACTCGAATATTTTAACGCTTGACAGAACAACACTGAATCATAACCAAATTGGTTATTCCTAATAAAATCTTTATTTACCCTTTTTCCAACATTTCCTGTCATAACCCTCCCCAATCCCCCCTTACATAACCCATGCGGCACCTAACCAATCCCTAATCCCAAACCAAAGGTCTAACTAACTAACCCTATCTCACCTAAACAAATCACTCTCTAACTCTAACCTAAACACTAATTAAACTATTCTAACATGACGCGATGAAAATCAATGCCCTTAACCTAATCCTAATTCAGCACCTATATAAATACAAAACTAATTAACCTAACCCGTCTTTGACCCTTACTCTATCCCTATCTAATCAAACCTGTCCTTATCGATAACCCTAAACCTAACCAAGCCTAAGCTGTCTTAATAGTAACCTACCCTAAATTTTCCTAACTCTAACCTTGCTTAATCCGTCATACTGTCCTTGCCCTAACCCTAGTCCTCCCTGACTTAAACAATCCGTCCCCAACCTTACCAACGCTAACCTAATCTAACCTAACTTGATCAAAATTCTTACCCTAAATCTATTGTTGTTACTCTAAACCTAAACACAAACCTAATCTAACCCAACCCATGGCACTAAACGGTATCACAAAACGGTCACGCCAAAAAATGTATAAACCCAACCCAACCACATTTAAAAATGTAAAATGTAAAAATTGTACATTTAATAATATCGTGAATAACCATACGGGGTGATTTTTATACGTTATTGGAAGCTAAATCGATGACGAGAAGTTTCAGATTTGTTGTTGGTCTGTGAGTCAACGGACGTTTGTTAAACTGATCGACACGTGATCTCTATACTTGAGCTGTTTTCTCTCGAGAATGTGGGTGATATGTCATCTTCAGTGAGGAAATATAGAACAACGATGTAAATAAGCTAACATCAACATCGAGGAACGAACGCCTGAACCACGACTACCTATCAACCTCACTGATGATGGAGTGAGCCGAAACTAAATTTCATTTAAATCCTCGAGTAAGTAGACAGATAGATAGATGAAGTGCCGATCAGTTTAAACCAATTCTCCTCTGCAATTGTTCATCAGCTTTTAATTATTTTATTAGTTATTCGTCGTCTGATTTTGTACTGACTAATGTTCTCCTTATTCTTAGCTTCGTGGGTTTTTGATGGATGATAAAAGAATTGAAGACGTGGACATTTCTGTACAAATGGAAACCCCTGGAAGCTTTTCCTATAAACGCCCAAATCTTATGTCATAGAATTTAGTTCAAAACTAGACAGTTTTAAAGATAGAACCACTGTTAACATAACGGACAGTGGTTGTAGCTTTGCTGGTAGAATTTATATACGCAATATACATTTTTTGTTTAATTTTTTTCTAAAACCATTCTAATATATTTGCTGATGTTTATTTCATCAATTTTTATAATTTAACTGATACGTGAATTCAAATTCGAAGAATATAACACAGAAATGAACAGTGATAGTGCTATTAACATTGTTGAATCGGAGACAAACGGGTTTATCTTAAGGCCGTCTTCAATAGGAATATCACCGATGAATAGCAATTCAAGAAATGATCATACTATTGTCACATTTGCTAAGACCTAATAATATATCCATTGTTCGAATTTGAACATCAGTCCGCTTCAGCCGGCGTGTAATTACAACCATGCATTGGAGCTAAACTGTAACTAAACACAAGGGTAACTATTATTTAACAATAATTATTAAATAACTAATTAAATAAAAACGGTTATGGACTTCAGACTCACCCTTTGATTTAATCAAAACCTGATTTAAAATTTTGAAGTTAGGGGACCGCGGTAGCCGAGTGGTTAGCATGAGAGACTCTCACGCCGCGGTCGTGGGTTCGATTCCCACGTCGCCTCTGGCCCTTTTTTCACAATAACCCCCCCCCCCCCCAATTTGAACACACATATACGAATTGTCACATGGCTAATATGCATAGTTCATAACGCAAAAAAAAAAAAAAAAATTAAAGTAAGTAAAAAATAAAAACGAAAACCGATTATTCCTAGATGAGAACAGAAAAGTCCAACCTCAGAGTATCTATTACCCTGGGATCCACCGTAACAATCGTTCAAGCCAAATTACTATCCGTAGAAACATGCTATGAGAACGGTAACAAACGTCTTAACAGTGCGAAAATAGTAATTCATTCAAACAGCCAGCCAGGAACAATCTAGGGTTCATAAATATTCAATACAAGAGTCCCAGGTCTTGGGGGTATTTATGGCAACGAGGAAAGAGACACCCCAGGCAAAAATGGTGTCTTTAAAATTCATCCAAATCCAAAATCCAACTAAAATTTGAGGCATAAACAGGCACAGTTATAATGAACTGCAGTCTTTTGTTGTTAGATGATATAAATTTGGTTTTAAAACAAAAAACTACTCACAAAAAGGCTCTTTCTTCACGTAGAAGCTAATAAATACATGCTCTCAACATGGAAAACTACATATCTATTTTTTTCATTTATTTATTCATTATTTGTTTACATGAGTCTCTATTGTATTATATGTCTTATATGTCATATATATATATATATATATATACATTTTGTTTATTTGTGTATACAATTCAATTTAAAATTGTTTTCACTGAAGACACGATCCACATCCTGAACCTGATTGCCGTAAACGCACGCCGGTGATGTTAACCCAACAATTCTTTGCAAATATGTCATGCTGGCCCTTGTCCATTGAGAGTCGCCGTCAGCTTTGCCGTTATATTAGGAGTCAATCCATTCATGTCTTCTACCTATTGAAAAATATTCCTCCATTTTGGTTTATTATCTCCATGCAAAAAAGGATTTGTAGCACATTTTGTAAGGGTATTTTCGAAAAGTCATTTTTTAATGGCGTATATTTATTATACTCTATTGGTAGTCGAATGTCATCAGCTGCTTCTTTTGCTAGTCGGTTCGATTCTTCGTTGCCTTTGATTCCTACATGTGCTTTCACTCAAAGCATAGCCAATAGTATTCAACCTTCCGTCAGTTTCTTGTCTTGAACCCTGATACTTCGCATAACTGTCCATGGTTCTTCGGATTTCATATCGATCTGATATCCGTCATGTTGTCTGAATGATTAATAATTTTCTTAGGATCCCCGCTTGTATGCATCTGAACAGCGTGAACTTTTTCGTTTCTGTGTTAGACAACAGAGCATCTCAGGTTTCCATTTTCTTGTTCCGTTCCGTCGGTATATACATTAATTTTATTGACATCTTCTACCCTTGGATCAGTGGATGAAAGGTTTTTAATTCCAACCGTTGCAACAGTATGAGCCTATGTGCTGTAAAGCACTGGTCGATCATATTCCTCCATACCTTCCATAATAACGTTTCCGTGTATTATTTCATAATTTTTGCTGAGTTGCTCGACCTAAGACCGATAGGAATAATATTGGCAATCATCATATGACAAATGAGGTGAACAATCAGTATTGGGCTATTAGGGGGTTGAAGGCAGTTTGTCCGGATTTTAGTTTCAAAATTTAAGTAATATTTTTGTCTCTATGTTTTTAGGTTCATAGTTTAGTATGATATATAATGGATCACCAAGGATCTGAGAATTGTATGCAGTTTTGCACCTACATATATTATTCGGTATTCCGTGGTTTCTTCTTCCTGGCCATGTCTTTACATTTTTGTTTCTGATCCTTCCAATCTGTGCACATGCCTCAGTCTTTTGCTGAATCTAGTCAGCAGGCCAATCATTCTATTCCTTTCACGTCTTAGGTTTATTATTTATGATATTAGTTTCTGCGAGGATTCTTTAATAATGACAACCATTGAAAACCATAATTGAACCAAAGTATTATTCTTACCATATTGTCTGATGGATCTACGATTTCGACAATTTGGTACGTTCAAAAATAGATCAGGGATCTTTATTTGACTAATTTATCGGCCACCACTTGCCCTTTTGCTCTTTGTTTCCTGGAACCCAAGACAAGGGTGATTCATTTACTGCACCCAATGTCGGATAAAGCCTGAATGCAATGCCCAACGGTTGATGAACCGATGAGGTACTTGCCTCTAGTTCCGCCTGGCTGCAAATAGATTATTATTTTGTTGACAATACCCAGTGATGCTACTGTTGACACAGTGTTGACAATGCTCACTTGGCACAGTATTCCATGGTCACAGTTTCAGCCTGAAATACAGTGGCATATTGCCGGAAGATGATAAGGATCTAGTCCTTGGTTTATTTCAATAGATACCCCATGGTGTGTCTTATGTACCGGTATTATCTCAGATCCCTTCTCCCAGTCTGCCTTACCAGATATGTTGTTAGGGTAATACTGCAGTGCCAGTATATTGGGATTGACCTAAGCGTATTTTCCCTTCTTTATTATCGTCTGCAGTTTCACTAGAAAACTTGATTTTTTCACACAAATAACAACGTCAATTTTTCAGCCACTTCGCTGCCTCACATTGAGCAATCACTCTTTTATTGGTGAACCCTTACACCCAAATGCGTACTTGTGTCAACGGGGCAGTCTGAATCAAGTTGGGATGAGATTTCTTCGGCGGTTTTGATTATCTAGAGCCACCGACCGTGCTCATGACTTGCAAAAGTTTTTTGAACGACTCAGCCTATCCATACACCTTTTCTTTATTATATTTCTTAAGTCACTATTTTTGTGGTCCGCTTGACCAATTAATACAAGACAATTAATTAAGGTTTTTAGTTGAGATGAAAAAAAGGTTAATGGCACGAGAGGGATTCGAACCCACGACCTTCGGCTAGATACTCCGCTGCTCTACCACCTGAGCTATCGTGACCTCGATCCACTCGGACATCAACTCCCTATCTCAACCCCACCTTATGAGGTTTCCCTCCTTTTTGCCATTTTTCATCTCAACTAAAAACCTTAATTAATTGTCTTATATTTCTTAAGGTTTATTTTGTCGGATGAAAGGCGGGCTTGACTTCCAGCTCGAGGTGTCCTGGTAGTAACAGCTACAATAGGTTTTCAGGATGTCGGTATTATTGAGCCCACAATACACTCTGGGACCTCTGGGAGTTAGTGCACATCGCATACAGCTTGATCGTTCACACACTGCCGGTAGGATCCATGATGTGGATACTCCTCCGTTGTGCACGGCGCATGTCACGCCTTCTCGAGTGATATACCGAAACGATGAGACAAAACTGGCAAACCTTGACCTAAGCTCGACTAATTTGGCGAAGAAGAGAAATGTCTGTTGTGTGATTTACTCAGATCTACGAGTTAATGACCTTGTGTCAATCCAGCCCCTACACGAGGAGAAAACGCACACAAAAGGTCCCGATTTTTAATTAATACTGCTTTTTACAATGTATTTGACTGTTTTTTTTTTGTTTTTTTTTGTATATGGTCGTTGAACCATTATTATCATCAATTAAGCTATGATTTTTATGTTATTAAAAAAAAATTTATGCAAGGGTTTTACTCGTGTAATAAGTTATAAAATGTTTTTTCTTTCTTATAAATATCTTTTTCTTATAAAAATCTGAATTTTCTCTTTCATGGCTTTACAATCTTATTTTATACATCGATCCTTTACAAAGGCTGAGCGCGGAAGACCTTTTGATCGTTCTTGGCTACTTGGCTTTTGACAAAATGATTCTAAATTGAGTATTCCATTCGTTTCCACTGCGCCAACCGTGATCAAGTCCCCGATTTTTTTATTAGCGTACTTTTATTTCATATTGTTAAAAAATAAAAATTTCGGTAGTCCTGACTTTTCCTCTCTGATGAGGAAGAAACGTTCGTTATTTTGGGTGATTTATTTTTTTCCCTGGCGTACAATAATTTTTTATAACATTATGAATTATTCTTTGTTTCAACAAATGTGAAAATATCCGAGTGAAAATATCTCTTTATTTAGTAAAACTGATATAACTATGTTAGATTACACCCTAAGCCAAAATGACTAATATATTGTATTGTACTATTTCGTACAGGCACTTTAGTTTGACTCATTTTGAAGCATATTTTACTCGTTTTGAGAAATCTCTTTGGAATGGGATTTTATAAAAGCTCGCATTAAAAAGACTTCCCGACCATCAATTTGATTTTACAACTGCTAAAACATTTTTATCGTAGACATTATTCCCTCCTTTCTTTACCAATACCAGGTGTACATATATGATATACCATCCATTTCTCAAACTCTGACCTTTAATGATATATCAATAAACTTTAATCCTGTCGCATCACTGGAAGCCTTCAACACCTCAGTACTAGAGTCTTGGTGAGAAAATAGAAGAATAAAATGTAACACAGTGAAAAGTACTTTCTCCAACCGCGGACAAGGTACAGTACAGATTTTGAACGACAGTACATCGACATAGGTTTGACATGAAATTCCTATAAACGAGTAAAACGTAAAGATATTTTGACAGGACATAAAGCTATTTTATGTTTTGATGATAAACCGTCTGACTACCTCTCTCACACATAAAAGACTGCTAAACAATACCTTTATAAAGCCGATATGGACTTACGAACTGGAAGTGTGTGGTTTAGTTACACAATCGAATATACTTTTCACACGAACTGTTCACGATATTACGAAAAATCCTTGATAAAACTACTTGTGCAGGCCTAAATATCCCTTAAATCAAAAAACAATAACACAGAAGAATGTCCGAAAACCTTCTTTCTCGGCTATAAGAGCGTTGGCCGCGAGATCTCCTATCCAATGTTACAATGCAGTAGGCATGGGTGATTTTAGGCATTCGTTTAGGTTTAGACATAAATTTAGTTTAGGCTAGTTAGGATTAGAGAGGGGTTAATGCAAAAATATTTACTAAAGGAACATCCCCGAAAATAAATCAACTTAGTGTGAGGTATGAACACCCCATGGGCATAAGTACCCGAACCAGCATAAACAAGCTTGAGCAGATATTGCCAAGAAGAAGAAGAAAATACAGCGGAACTTGATCTCATGGAAGTCGAAAAGCCAAGGCCTAAAGGATACACTTAATATAGGTCAAGGTGCAAAAAGTTCTAAGACTCCTTGTAACATTCACTGTTTAACATTTATGGTCAGGAAAGATTACTTTAGGTTTGGCTAGGCAAAGTCCAGTTACATAGCGTACTACTGGTAGCACATAACAATTCAATGTTTTTTTATTTTAGTTTTTTAAGGTCAGGATTTTGGGAAACCCCAGTCTAAAATTATGGATTTGGTTGTCATCTTTGATGTTGATCTGCATGCGGTCAATACTGCTCAATACTTTTCCCCCAAGATATTGTGAAATAGTTTGACCTTTCTTGAGTGTCACCAATGGCTATTTGGACGTTCACCTTTCTTTTATGACAGTGATTGTTTTATTGTAGTAATTTAATTGTTACATACATTGTAAAATGGCTCGGGCCATTGTATTTCCTATTTGTGGAGGGTTTTAAATATATTTACAAGAGATTCCAAATTTAGTCTACATGAATACATGGTGGAGAAAAAATTATTTAGAAAAACGCACTTAACTATAGGATAAATTCACTAATTTCGTGGTCCGCTTGACCAATTAATACATACTATTAATTAAGGGTTTTAGTTGAGATGAAAAAAAGCTAATGGCACGAGCGGGATTCGAACCCACGATCTTCGGCTAGATACGCCGCTGCTCTACCACTTGAGCTATCGTGACCTCGATCCACTCGGACATCAACTTCCTATCTCAACCCCACCTTATGAGTTTTCCCTCCTTTTGCCATTTTTCATCTCAACTAAAAACCTTAATTATTAGTAATGTATTAATTGGTCAAGCGGACCACGAAATTAGCGAATTTAATGATTAAAATGAAGTACACTTCACTAAAGCTCTCCGTGGCCATTTCATTTGTCGTCGAGAATCCAATCCGATTACACGACATTTGAAAAATGGCAAAAAGGAGGGAAAACTCATAAGGTGTGGTTGAGATAGGAAGTTGATGTCCGAGTGGATCGAGGTCACGATAGCTCAAGTGGTAGAGCAGCGGCGTATCTAGCCGAAGATCGTGGGTTCGAATCCCGCTCGTGCCATTAACTTTTTTTCATCTCAACTAAAAGCCTTAATTAATAGTAATATAGGTTAAATAAAAATTTCGTACATCAGGCTTTGGACACAGAGTTGTTTGACCCTGTTAACTCTGTTAAATCCTGTTAGATCGAGAAAAACGATGACGTAAACTTGTAAGAATCGGCTAGTTATCATTGCTCGATCTAGCAGGCCAGGGCCAATGTTAGATTTTAGGTAGAAAATGTAGTCACATTGCTGTCCGTTAGAGCGAAGGTAACCAACATGGCAGCCATGAATTTAACAGCTGTTTTTTGTTTACACGTACATTTATTCTTAAATACGCATTAATTAAATCAGACCAATACATTTCTTTTGTTAATTTCTGACCTGTCCTTATACTCTCATTCATAATAGATACATCCCATATCCTATACGAAAACCAAACCAAACAACAACAAGCCTTCAAGAACTAATTACTAACTAAACATTAACTAACTAACTAAACGGTTAATTTATTTTTCTGGCTTTCTTGTTAAAATTAATTATGACACATGAAGGCGACGTTTAGGCGAAATTCATAGGTCACATTCCCCGTGTGGCCACATGTTAGTTTAATTAGAATTTCCGTCGTTTTCAACTGGAAGATTTCAATTAAACGCACAAGTAGTGTGGGTGTGATGGAAATAATCCGGTATAAAATCAACCGTTCGAATTTATCAATTACGCACGAAAATTTAATTTTCTCTTGGTGGACGAATAGAGTTTCGAAAAAAACGCACGCAAAACGTTTTTGAATTTCGACATGCCTTTCTGTTGAATGATGTAATTTAAATGATTTAAACTTTATTATATATTTGTGAACATATCAAATTACACGGATTTTATTGGTTCGACGGGTTTACAAATAACAACACGTTGTTTCTAATTGGTTTATTTTCAGTGTGAGGTCAGGCCTGTTGAATAAATCCTCAACGCACGTGTCTTTCTGAAAACTCCCGTGGTAACAGAAACCCAATTATTGATGGGATAAAGCAATAATTACATACCGTTTGGTACGCAGGTTGTCAGGGCTAATATGTAACGAGGGATTACGTGGGTTATTATTGTAAAATCAGACAAATATTGTCATCCGATTTTATTATATTAAAGTATACTTAACATTGAATAATTATTAAGTATTTTAATGTATTATTTTGCGTACCAAATATAGGCATGGATGTAAAAATAAGATATGTATTTAAAAAGAAAAAGTTCATTTGTTATTATTAAATAAAAAAAATTATTTAGTTAAGAACAAAAAAGAAATACATATGTAAAAAAATTGTCCACTCTAATACTGAGTATTTATTTCCACTCCGGCACGAATTATGTCCGTTAAATGCTTGTGCATTCCTTAGAAAAGATTTCTGGTAAAATCCTGAGGAATTATTTTACCTTTATTAAGAACGGCTGTTTTCAACTCTTTTAGGGTGTTAGGACCTGGGTTTCGCCGTCGTACTCATCACTTAAGTTGGTCTCAAATGTGTTCGATTGGGTTCAAATCTGGACTTCGAGCCGGCCACACCAAGCTTTAAATTCCAACTTCATTTAGGTAGTCATCCACAATGGGCCTGGCGTTGTCCTGCATTAGAAAGAATTTTTCACGGATGTGGGGGGGGGGCACTACATGTTCTTCGATTATGTCTTGTAAGTACCTCTGTGAAGTGTAATAAGACCCAGAATAACCTACGGATCACTAATCTGGTGGAACAAAGCTTAACAAAAAGTAGCTACCCAAACATTAGGCAGCTTACAAAGATTAGCAAACGTATGTATCACAGGGGCGATGAGAACAACCCCTACAAACGCATTAGAAACCTTGCTAAACCTACCTCCACTTGAAATATTCATACAAGGAGAGGCTAGGAAAAGCTCATTTAGACTCCAAAAACAATTAAATTGGAAAAGAACCAAACAATTCGGGCATACAACCATAATCAATAAAATCAGACACCCATTATTAGAAATGGGGACTGACTACATGATCCCGGAAACAATCTTCACAACTTCCTATAAAGTCTCAACAGACTATAAAGGAGAGGAAGAACACAGGAAAGCATCAGATACAATGACATGGTATACGGATGGCTCCAAAACAAACGAAGGAACCGGATCAGGCGTTTTCTGTACAAGCCCAAAATATGAGCAATCAAACTCATTAGGGAAGTATACTTCGGTCTTTCAAGCAGAAATACATGCCATCAACGCTTGTGTCCTGGAAAATCTCAAAAGAGGTTACACTGACAAAAAAATCCTCATAAGATCAGACAGTCAAGCAGCTATTAAAGCATTGGCATGTAAAAGAATTACATCAAAACTAGTCATTGAATGTATCCAAAATCTCCAAAACCTGGGAAAACACAACAACCTGATGATATCTCGGGTGTCAGGGCACAGGGGAATTCTGGGTAACGAAGAGGCGGACAAACTGGCCAGAAGAGGATCTGCAAGACCATACATAGGCCCCGAACCTATCCTTGGGATAACAAAAACAAACATAGAATCCTCCATCGCAGAATGGATCCAAACAAAACAAAGAGAGAAGTGGATAAACTCTAGCGGTGCTAGACATAGTAAACTTATGCTGAAACAACCCTCACCAAAATTGGCAAAAACACTACTGCAATTGGAGAGGGCCAAACTCAGAGGAGTGGTGGGACTACTAGCAGGTCACTGGTATCTGAGAAAACATCTACACAATATGGATATATACAGCGATGACCCCGTTTGCAGATTATGTAATGAGGAGGAGGAAACAGCCACTCATATCATCTTCGAATGCGAAGCAACAGCTCAATGGAGGTTTAACCTAACGTACGAAAAAGACTCAGGGAACCAAATTGCAGCAATAACAGTCAATGACCTGATACTTCTGAGAAGAAGGATTGAGTCTATTGACTAAACTAGGGAACTGGGAAGGTACAATAAGCCAGAAGGCTGCAGTGCCTGGGGAACACAAGCCCCGCTTCCCGGCATCCCTTCCACCATACCTCTGTGAAGTTAGAGATCTTTGTCGTACAACAACCAATTCGGTGTAGGCGTCCATGGAAATACCCCCTGAAGAATGATTAGCTTGAGGCTTTTACCATTCACCTGGCGTCTCCGTATGAAATTACGCCCATCTAAATAATAAGCCAATTCTATCCTCATCTGTAATAGAACTCGTCCCCATTCTTCCGATGTCTGATTCACACGTTCCTGCAAATTCTGACCTGTGGTAAGAAGAGGTCTACGAGCCGGGTGCCAAGTACTGAGGTTATTTTCATTTAGCTTTCTTCTTACAGTCCTGGAGGAAACAGAAACATTTCGAATTTGTCTTCTCAGTTTGCTTATCTCGTAGCCCTAGTTCCTGATCTTCTAGTGTGAAGCCCGGTTTCTCTGAAGTACCAAAGAACCCTTTCTATTGTAGAGTGATTTTTGAGTCTCCTGGCGACATTGCGCTGGCTGGATCCTTCCTCTAATAATGCTATAACCCTGATACTGTCATACTCACTCAAACGTCCGACTGAACCCGTTCAAAAACGTTTAAGAATAAGTATAGTGATGAACTTAACGAATGAAAATAATTAAGTTAAACCAATGTTTTGGCGTAGCAGAATAAAAGGGCGCAATGCTACTTTTTGTGCAAATGGGATTAATCAGTACAAAAGTAAACAAAACATTATTTACTATATATTTGGACTAGGATAGCTCTTAATTACCTGTGATTAATGCGGAAAGGTAATAGATTTAATTTTAAACTAAATAAATCGAGTGGTACGTTAAATTTGGCGAACAGTGTAATTACTGTTAGATGGTAGTAACACGTCGGAAACATTTGTCTTGAGATCGCTTAAGCTCTTTGGATAATATTAAATGGGTTTTATCCAGACCTGCAGAATCGTTCCTTTCATCGTTTTTACTGTCATTTTCATGATGGCTGGAAAGATGGTAGATCATCTCGATGGCCGAATAAAGTGCTATCTTTGCCCAGATTAAGTACACTTCACGTCGTCCCAGATCGAGTTCCTCCCAACCTGACTTGCCAGTAGATGTGAGAACCGTAAGATACACTAAGTACATGGTATGCAAAGAATCTTTAAGTACTTATATTTGTTAGTTTTTTTAGGAGTAATTTAATATTTGTTTGTCGTTTGTGTTCGCTTTAGTCTGTCCTTGCGCGGTTTAGAGGTTTTTGTGTTTTATTTGGTTCATACAAGACCTTTATTATTTTTTTAAAGAGAGTGAAAGGTTTTAATCATGCATCAATGTGATTGTTGTCTGATGATGTCGTTGACTGTTCCTATCCCGGCTTTTTGTGTTCTTTATTCAGTTCAGCAGTTTAATTTTTAAGTTGTGTACCGTTTTGAATTGGGTAAACGTGTGGATTTTGCAGCCGATTTGTTTTCTCATAGGTTTTCTCTCATTTAATATGCTGTTTATGATTATTTAATTAGTTATCTGTTTATTATTTATTTTATGCAAAGACGATTGAGAAGAAAAATTAGTATCAAGAGCGGGACTTGAACCTTCGGTTGCTTTATGAAATATTTATTAAGTAAGTATAAGTGTGAATTATACATTGCTCTAACAATTCTGAATCCAGACCGAGACAAAAAAAATATATTTATTTATAATAATAATACAATAATAACAATTTTAACACATCAGTTTATTACTATTGCGTACCTATTAGAATACATATGATCGGTCAATTTTTGTTCAAAAAATAAATTTTTTTTTTAATTTGAAATTTTCTTCATTGCGTGTTTTTTTGTCTCATGTTTAAGCAATAAGTATTTATACCTGTACTTGAACTTAGTACGAGGGAAAACGTATACTGATCTAACGTTTCATTTTTCAGTAGTGAAAGAGTGAGAGGGATTCACCGATCAAATGAAATTCACAAAAGATCGAATCGTCTTATATGGTATTTCGTACCGTCTCACTTCCTCACTCACTCATTGCACTCACTCTCTTTTCTCAATCACTCACTTTCTGTTTCTCTCTCGCTTGTTCCATCAACAACATGAAGTGAAAATCAATCACTTTTTACACTCAACCTCGCTTGCTCGCTCACTCAATCAATTTATTTCTCTCTCTCTCTCTCTCTCTCTCTCTCTCTCTCTCTCTCTCTTTCACACACACATATTGAATTAATCACGTTCTCTCTCACATACTCAATTACTCATTCACTCACTTTCTGTTTGTCTTTCACTTGTTCACACAATCAATCACTTTTTTGCTCAAACTCACTCGCTCAGTCACTCCATCACTTTATCTTTCTTTCTATCACACACTCATTCACTCACTCACTCACATTCTTTCACTATTAGCCTTGCACTCACTCACTTACTTTTATTTTTCTTGACAAGTTACGATTTATCAATTCATCATTTTATCTGTTAGTAAATTAATTCTTTAAGCTAACATCGATTAACAGGCCCACTGACTGCTGCCCACATTTTACCAAAACTGGAATCATTTCCACTTTTTCTTGTAATGTACGAAACCTTTTGTACTACTTGGACAGTAAGCCGAAGAATGTAAAACTTAACTTTACTGTGATGATTATTCAGAGATCGTGAGATGCGGTCTGGTGTGATGTAGGTTTCAGAAAAACATTTTCTTTATCATGCCAACGTTTCTATCTTTTTAAGTTCACTAGTTTCGTGGTCCCTTGACCAAGTAATATCTTACAATTAATTAAGGTTTTTAGTTGAGATAAAAAAGTTAATGGCACGAGCGGGATTCGAACCCACGATCTTCGACTTGATACGCCACTGCTCTACCACTTGAGCTATCGTGACCTCGATCCACTCGGACACTAACTTCCCATCTCAACCACACCTTTTGAATTTTCCCTCCTTTTTGCCATTTTTCAAATGTCGTGTAATCAATTCGATTCTCGGCGTCAAATGAAATGGCCGTTTCGATCTTTATTGAAATCATCTTCAGGGCGTGGGATTTATAAACATTGTTTGAATTTTACAAATACGTGTAGGATGTGGAAAAATATTATGAATTTATACAATGTTAGAAAATTTTATATTAAAAAAAATGAATTTATACAATGGTAGAAAATTTTAGATAAAAAATTTATACAATGGTAGAAAATTTTAGATAAAAAATTTATACAATGCTAGAAAATTTTAGATAAAAAATTTATACAATGCTAGAAAATTTTAGATTCAATCATTAATTTTTTTAATCTAAAATTTTCTAGCATGTATAAATTCTAATTTTTACAATTATAATTAAATTATAAATATTTTTTAACCTTATTTATTTATAATTCCTTTAAATTTTTACGTTTGAACCAAAATATCCACCAGACTGAATGGCACTATGGACTATTTTATCTTACACGTTTCCTTCAATTTCGGCTGATTACCCAAAAAGAAACGTTTAAATCTAAGAAATGATCGGGATGATTAAAAGCGAATAGAGCATAATAGACCGGCTCCCGACAATTTGTAGAGTCTGTGCAGTGTATGGGCCCTTTTGGTATATTGAAAAGAGATAAATCTCTAGTTAGTTCAAGAGGGTCGTCAAAGGGGCAGCCAGATTCGATAAGTGGTCTCTCAGCAATTGCACAATAGCACACTATTTCCTTGACCATCGAAATGGGTTTCGGTGGGGTGGAAAAAATTCAGTTTCTATTTCCAATGAATAATTTTCTTTTTCAATTAACCAAACGTACACGAGTAAGGGTAAGTAATTAAAGGGTTGATTATTTAATATCGGATTTATTATTTTTTATCTTTCGAAGCTTTGTTTTCATCATGTTTCAGATATGATTATAATCATGTAAGCAAATATTTAAATGGAACGAAAACAACGCTAAATTATAACAAGTATGACAAAGTAATAGTTTCGCGAATATTGTTTAAGAGAGAATGTTTAAATTCATTACAAAAGAGCGGGATGCTGTGCAAATGAATTTGATTAGCGTTTCTCATAAGCTCTTCTAGCCGAAGTTGAAGAAAAGTTTTTTTAAACCAATAAAGGTTTTCAGCGTTACGAACCCAAATATTAAGTATTGTTACATCATTTACCTCGTTATTTATGGTTTACCCGACCGTTTTATCAGTTGGGATGGCCAACCGGCCATAGACCGTAATTTTGTAATTTGACCCATAACGAACAGTGAGTAACTTTGTTAAAAACAGTTTAAAGTTAAAATCCACATTTTACGTCTTTTGATAAATCGTCCGTGTACGCAAATATTAGTTTATATATGTAACTTTAGTAAAAGTCAGTCGATTGCTAAAACAATAGTATTTTATTAATCACAGAAGTGTATAATATTAAGAAACATTAAAATCCGTACCTAAACCAATAGAATTGAATAACAGTCAATATTTCAGAGTTATTGCATTTTTCCGTGTCTCTTACGTTCACTGATCGATTTAATTTAGGAGGCCGTGTCATCATTACAAATTACATATATATACTTTAAGTTTCTGTACAAGCAGAGGATGAATATTATAAATTCACCCATGAATATTCATATGTATATTTGCTAAATTCAGGCCCTCTACTTCCTTTTTTGTTGATGTCCGTAGACTTTCGTTCTTTGGTAAATAATATTTCAGAATAACTTGCAATGAATAAAATTATTAGTTAACCATTAGTTTAACGACATAAGATATCCGTTTATCGACATCTTGCTTACAGTAGTATTTGCAATTTTAAAAGTTATAATACCTTTAATCTTTTCAACAAAACAGAAAATGCAAATAATTTAAAAACAATATTCTTTAAGTTCGGTCCTTATTTAGGTCAGTTGGGAGCTTTTAAAACGGATAAATTGGTTCGAAACATATTGGACTAACTGGATTCTTTCTGTTAAAATTGGTTTTATAAATGTTGTCAAGCAGTCTTTTGAGTACTTTATAATATCTGTTCGGTATTTTATGTCGCCTGTTGCGGTCTCCAAATATGTCATTTGTCTACGTAAAGTTCAAAATAGCGGACAAAATTGACTGGCAAAAGATGAAGTTATTTGCTGGAATTTGGGTTCGATGAGTGTTCTTCATCTTTGCATGCGAAGCAAACTGTCAATGGAGACATAAACTGAGATACAAAGAAAACACAGGGAAAGGAGTTGTATCAACGACAGTCAATAACATAGTAGGTATTTCTTACGAGAAGAATCCAGCATTGTACTAAGGACCTAGGAAAGTTCTCGAAAAACTAGGAAGGCTGGAAGGCTGCAGTACTTTTGAAACAAAAACACCTCGACTTCCTAGTATCCATCATCATCATCATCTCCTTTTCTTAAACCGTTCATAAAGAAAAGAGATATAGTCGAGGAGGTTTGTAAAAGGCAATACTGAGCTTGGAATTGTTGAAAGGATGGCATCGCCTTAATATCGAGGATTGAGGAATGTATACCTGTATATATTTCTTCTTGTCCGTCAGGGTTTCCTTTAACTAAATATTAGCTCATTGAGGGAGGAAAAAATTTATAAAGAAATTAGCGATGAGATGGAAAATGAGGTTAATTTCCCCTTTTATACTTACAGGCGTGACTTAAAGCTTATTTAAACAATCGTGACGACCTCGAGGTCGCCAACTCCTCGTCTCAACAGGCTACTATTTAAATTTTACCTCGTTTTACCACAATTTTCAAACAAATTGGCATGATATAACTGCTCAATGACGTAATTAATTATCTAATTATTTATGGACGTAGGGAGACTATCACATATTACAACTGTTCTTATTGATTATTTATTAGTTATTTAAAATTTAAATTATTATTATTTAATGTAGAAAAGGCTGAAATGAAATTAGTTTCACGAGCGGGAATCGAACCCAGAATTCCGGATCAGTACCCCGGTGCTTCTATCAATTGAGCTATCGTGACTTGTCCCCTTGAACCAACTCCTCATATCAACCGACGACTATTCAAATTTTTTGTAATTTCAATTTAAACATGCTCTATGACGGTACAAATTAGCTAAAGGGAATTTATCCCGCTCATGACAATACTTAGCCTTCTCTACATTAAATTTAAAAATGGTTTCGATGACGAATAAATAATCAGTAAGGATAGTTAAAGCTCATCTTAAAAAAGACATACTCAAATTTTAATAAAAAAATACTCAAATTTTAGTTGAGATTCAAAAGTCAATGGCACGAGCGGGATTCGAACCCACGATCTTCGGCTAGATACGCCGCTGCTCTACCACTTGAGCTATCGTGACCTCGATCCACTCGGACACTAACTTCCCATCTCAACCTCACCTTTTGAATTTTCCCTCCTTGACCTTCCTACTGACTTTTTTATCTCAACTAAAAACCTTTAGTAATTGGTCAAGCGGACCACGAAATTAATGGATTTAAAAAATAATGTTTAATATTTTTTTAGTAGAGAAAACCGTGGTTGACAGTAATAAGTGAGAAGAGAGCGACGGCGGAGTGGTTCTATTTGACTAGAACACAAATGTTCTAAAACTATTTTTTCTAAATTTGGCAAGCAACTGACATCAGATGATTTCGTAAAAGAATCAACCAAGAAGAGTCATTTGAGCCTGTTGACAATGATTAAACAAAAAAGAAGAATTATTATTCTACAATTGACTATTAAACCGGCTGTTGAAGAGTTGATTTTTTTCTCGAGTACCTATTGTCGACTTAAATAAACCAATTGAATTGTATCATATGAAAAACTCTTTCCGGGAATTTTTGGCGTCCGCAGAGCACGGGCGTAATTTGAGGTAGGTACTAACAAGGCCGGTGAGTTCTAAGTTGTACAAATTCATTATGGTCAACTCACCCTCCTAGCGAACTTTTTCCTAGGTCAACTACCCAAGAAGCCCGCCCTAAGTAGTTAACAATACAGTCTAATTGAATTGAACCCACGAAAAGACAAGCCGTTTTAAGTCAGTTTTATTTTTGCACACTTCAATAAAAAGCTGAAAAACGAGACGTTTCTAGAAGCTAGAAAAAGCAAACTTCTCAAATAGCTGTATAAAATTAATAAAACATATGCACTAATATATACTACAAATTAAACAAGTAGGATAACAAACTGAGATAATAAAAATCAACTAAACTACAGATTCTATATATCTTACAGCAATTAGTAAAGGCTGTAAACAAACTATAATACTTCTCGTTTTCTTATAAGCTACTTAACCTAGAAAAAGAAATGAACATTATTTTTAAAATAAGTTCTGCTTTTAAATTTGAAAAATTAGAGGTTTTTGTTCTGCCATTTGCATTTTCATCAAGCCAATCGTTTATATGAAAAAACATCTACCACAGACAAACGTTAGGTATTGAAAAACTCGTTAATTCAGATACCAACTAAAATAAACTTTGTTAAAAGTCAAAAATGCAATTAAAGTCAAATTTGCATAACCGACGAAATAAAGAAACAATTGACTAACTATATTTAATTTTTTCTTTAAATATTACCCGATACATATTAGTACTCTATAGTAGACTCTATCAAAAGCTTGCGGTACATCTAGGAACGTAACCAAGCTGTTCTCTGGAGCTGAGGGGATGGTTTCCATAACAATAAAACCTTGTTAGATCTTGTTGCCATCCGAATTGGTGAGAGTGAATGATTTTCTAAATATATATGGTGAGTATAATCTCTTTAAAAGTAGTTTTCGAGGATTTTTGGCATTGCAGGAAACGACCAGTATAGATCGACCAGCAGCTCTCATGTACATTGAAAGGGATGTGGTCAACTAAAAGAATCTATTACAGTTTTGCCAAGATTTCTCCGAGTGTATTTCGCCTTCTTCAGTAATATGTGCAATAACTGTTTTTTGCGTTTCTTTGCCTCCAATGATCTATGTTTTAACAGTTTTAGGATCTAGTTGATAGCCAGTCTATTGTTATTTCGGCCACATTTCAGTTTGTCGATAATTCGCAACAACTTTATTTTTTAGATAACCCCGAAGAATACATTCCAGTGGATTTAAATTGTAAACAAGTAGCAAAAGCTAAATAAAAATTTACGCTTGACTAAAAAATTGAGTTTATTTTGCAGATTTTCCATACATAATAGAATAACAGACATTGTGTCTTTTAGTCTTTTCTGTAGGTATAATCATTGCAATTTCTTTTGATTATATCAATCAAAATAAGCGATTTTTCTAAAAAGGAATTTAATGCCCAGATTGGGAACGGAGTTAGGGGATTTATGATAGAATTCCGTCCGATCAGTCGAGATAAAAAGAAATTCGTATTTGGTAGAAGAGAAGGAAAAACGACTGCTCATTCATGCATGAAAATAACAACGAAAATAGCAAGGAAAAAGTCAACAGTAAAATATAATTTTCAAAACCCATATCATGTCGACTTCACTAAAACACAATGTTCTGATCATTAAAACTTGCATTCATGATGACAATGTATTAAAAGTTAAATAATCCCTGTCTTAAGGAAGAGTTAACGTATTACTAACCCGTTAGGTATCGCGGATGAAAGATCAGACTAAAATAAAGGAACTTAATTCAATTTCATCCTTTCCAGAGACATGTCAAGTGAGTATGACATACAGCAATCGTCCGAGTAAAATTATTAACTTTATATACACAATACAGAAATATCACAGATAAATTGCTTGAATGTTGAATAATAATCATATAAATAAATATATAAATAAATAAACTTTTTTTTAATAGTAATTTCTGGAGGACGAGTCTGCCCGCCAGACTAGAGCCGACGGCTCTAGGGAAGCTCACGTCCACGCCTCGTTTAACATAGTAACATCGCAGTCCTGGAAGAATGCATAAATCAATTTGTAGGCCTCGACCTTTTCCGACACAAGTAAACTCTCCCAGCTGAGAGGTTCGGTTACCTCCCTCAGCTGGTACAGTTCGTCATAGAGGACTTTCCTACTTTCTTTGAAAAGCAATACTATGAGTAAATATTTAATTATTAATTTTTCCTTAAAAGCACGGCTTTAACTCGTCTTTCTTATTTTATTAACAGCTGATATTATCTTAATACCTTCGTTACGAAGGCAAGTTAAATTAATAATTTTTGAATGAATTGAATTGAATTTAATGAATTTAATTTTGAATGAAATATTGAAATTAATATCTTATGAATCTTGGATCATAAGATATTTAAATCCTGGTCATGCCTTTTATGAGCCTTGTTTGTTTATTTTCATATGTATGCCACTCCATGTTTTTTGAGCTGTTTATGAGTTGTGTAATTTTCCTATATTCAGTTTCTTTGTCAATGTTAATTTTTATTTGGTCATTGTTCATGAGTTTATCTTTAAAGTTAATTTTCTGTTCTTGAAGAGCTTCGTATATTGGCTTCATTTCAGACACATTGCTTAAGACTAAGGGTGGAGGCCTTTGCACTTTTGCTTGTGTTTTGTCTGTTCTATTTTTTGACTAGATCTAAAGTATTACATGAAGGTTTGATCTCACGTTTTTCAGGTGAAGACATAAATTTTCTTTTTTTTTTATTCTTTTGAACAAGCCATGCCATTTATTTGGCTACTATTTCTTTATTTGAAATTGGGAGTGTGAAATTTTTTTCAGTCCGGGTGGGAGTTGAATTTTGTTCCTTTCCAGTTTGGTACTTAATATAGGCCTTAATTTATGTTTTGTAACTCATCATTACATTTATGCTTTTGAGCGAGTTACTATTGAAAAGCATTTGTGTAATTTTCCTATATTCAGTTTCTATATAGGAAAATATATAGTATATTGGCGGGTGTAACTATGACTCTCTCTGTTCTACCCTGGATGAGCTACGACATTGATAGGTGGGTCAACCGAGAGAGTCCAATGGTGAAGAAGGGGTCGAGATGCGAATACATCATCTTCGATGACTTAGCCTCTCTCGATCAAGACAACCCCACCTCCCAGTGGTACCGCCGGATTACCACCCGTCCTTCTTTTTTTCTCCGATCCTGATAGTATTCACTACTTGATCGGGGAGGAGATTGCGGGTTGGTCTAGCTAACGGGGATATGTCGGCTAGAGGAACTATGACCTCAAAGGAAGTAACCCGGGTATGCGGGTTCTCCTTGAGCTAATGACAGAGTTGCTACTCAATGATGAAGGACACCGGCGTTGGCCATATATCTCTAGCACCCTCCCAACAGAGGGCGTAAGAAGGGAGCAGCCCTCCCATGTGCCTGCTGACCTGCCCACCACGGCGTGTAGGAGTAATCAATGGCTGAGGCTTTAAAGAGGGTCTGGGGCTGCCAACCCCTTTCTCCGACATAATACAGGCACGAAAAGCAAGAAAGGAAATGAAAATAATAAATCCTCAACCACCGATGAGGTACCTGTACCATGCACCAGTGGAAGTGCCGCTGGACCGTGTGTGTGGGACCTGCTCTAGGAGCTTCATCACGGCGACGGGCCTAGGCGTACACCGGAGGAGAGCCCACCCAGTGGAGGCGAATGCGACGGTATCAGCGAGGCCAACCAAAGCGAGGTGGTCCGAGAAGGAAATGAGGATCCTTGCCGCAGCCGAGGTAGCTGCTGAACGTGAAGGAGTCCGCCACATGAATATGCGGCTCCTGCCGGTTTTTCCTGGAAGATCCCTAGAAGCTCTCAAGGGACTCAGAAATAAAAATACGAAATATAAAGAGATTCTTGCCCAGCAAAGGGTTCTGACCGTATTCGCACCGCAACGAACCTAACGGACCGTGTGTCTCTGCAGTAAACAAAGAAGCCGTTGAGGCCGCAGTGGAAGCGGCATCAGGCGTTGAGTCGCACAATTCGAAAGAATTGAGGGCAATAGCATCCAGATTCTGTACTGATGGTGTAGCGAGGGTGGAGGACCTAGGAACTTGGTTCCGAACAGTCTTCCCACCCGTAGTAAGAACAACACATACGACCCAGGAACTGGACCAATCCTCGAAGGGAGGAGGGTGTGCACTCGGTACGAGTTGACACAGCTTGAAAGCGTGTGGCGTCCCGTACTCGAAGCGAGGTCGGCCCCGTGGACAGGACCCATCACCTGGTCCGCGAATACAAATGAAAACCTGATACAGCCGATCACGCCAGAGGAAGCGATGAACGCCAAACTGCCCATACGCACCAGCCGGGACCTGATGGAGTGACGGAGCGGATGTGGAGGGCAGTTTACATAGCCAGTTCTCCTGAGAGTGCTGGTGTACAGGCTCCTCCAGGAGATCGGGCGGCCAACTAAGAGCTTTCTCGAAGATCGGACCGTCCTCACCCCCAAGAAAGAGGACCCTGGGCCGTTAGACTACCGACCTATCATGGTGGTCTCCGTTATCATTGGACACTATCATAGGATTCTAGTGAAGAGGCTGTCGAGCACAATCCAGCACGTCCCCGAGCAAAAAGGCTTTACAGAAGGCATTGACGGGACGGCGGAAAATATTATCTTGCTCGACGCTCTGATCCGTGATGCGAAGAGACTCAACGGCCTACATTTCGCGACCCTCGACCTCACGAAGGCATTCGATTCCGTCAGTAGAGAGGGCCTATGGCCGCTATACCTGAGAAAGGGGTACCCGTAGCTGGGTAGCTTACATAGCCGAGACTCTCAAGAGGAGCACGTACCTGGAGTCCAGGAGAGGGAGATCGCACACGATCCAGCCTAACCGCGGAGTGCGCCAGGGCGACCGATTATCTCCGATTCTGTTCAACTGGGTGATGGACCAAATTCTGGTAGGAGTCCCACCCCACATTGGATACAGTCTAGAGGGAAGCAGAATCGGAGACCTGGCGCTGGCGGACGACGTCGTGCTGGTCTCGTCGACATAGCTTGGTCTCCGGACAGCGCTGAGGGCTTTCGAGTCCTCAGCGTCCAGGTACGGGCTCGAGGTGAACCCGGGGAAGTCGACAGTACTCTCCCTAATACCCGACGGTAAAAAGTAGAAAATGAAAATTTGCGAAACGGCACGATTCTCCGTTCCCGGGGAATCCCTGACGCAAGTCGGGGTTCTGGACACCTGGAGATATCTCGGAGTCGATTACGGAACATCGGGGGTAAGGGAAATGAGGCTGAATCAAAAGGGGTACACGGTTCTCCTGGAGCACCTCTTCACTACGGCGACCGGAAGGTTCAAGCCGGACCTCCTGGCTACGAGGGATGGATTTGGCCACATGATAGACATCCAGATCGTAGCGGCAGGACCTCCACTCAGCGCGGCGCACCGACAGAAAGCAGAGAAGTACGGCAGCAACGAAGACCTCACCAGGCAGGCTTCAGCGCTGCTCGGGACGACGAGCGTCGAGGTCGGACGCTCACCGTTTCCTGGAGACGAGCACTTTGTCGGCAGTCGGCTGAGTACCTACGCAACCTCGAGATCAAGGACCTCGCTGTCGCCGGGATGGTCACCAGGGTTCTGCAGGGAAGCCACACCACCTGGACGACGACGGCGGTAAGGCGGCAATGAAGCTGGTGCATGAAGACTACCGTGAGATCTCCGCAGGCACACAAGGACTTAACAGAGTGCGATAATTAATGTCGGGAACCTCAATGTTACTTAAAAAGAAATGTAAATGTAAACACAATTGTAAGCCTATGAGATCAAATACACGGTTTTGACTAGCCCGTCAAAAGCATTTGTTGTGTCTTTCCCATTTTTTTTTTCAATCCGTTCCTAACCGGTTGGAATACAGAGTGGAGAGGATTAGGGTAGAATAGAAGGCAAGCAAGAGTGAGTTTTTGAACGCTCGGAGTTTTCCGAGACGTTCTACTGATAAGCGTTTTCCGCTGACAGGGCAATCTTTACATAGTATAACTGGCCTACTTTTGGTGCAATTTCTTTTCGGTATTTACAATACCTTTTTAAGTTAGTAACACCATAATGTTTTACGCACTATGTCCACAACACACTATTGGTAGTGTCCTCTACCTTGGCGAAGTTTCAGGTCAAAAAACCATTGGAAAAGTAACTATTGTAGAACGAAACAAACACGTCTGATCGCGATTAAACGCCATTATGCGACTCTAATTAATTAAAAATAAATTAATTGTTATTACATAATAACATAATATCTGTCGAAGAATTGATAATTTAAAGTCTATATAGAATATTTTGTATATAATCATGTTATTTCTCGTGTTGATGTTAGATCTCACTTTGTTTTTCGGTCAAGTGCTGAATATCCTTGGTGGTACTGAGGTCAATGTTAAACAGGCACGGTTACAGCGGTTTTGGCTTAAAGCAAAGTTTCAACATTTTAATGTCGCCAAATGTTTTGTCCTCAGGGAAATGGGGATAAGTCGGGTAGATGTGATGTGGTCGTGTCCAGTGAGGCGTGGTATCGAGCGCCAGTTCCGGCTAACACCAGAGATTAAGCTCCGGAGAACATTAAGTTTTGAAAACCACACTCCCACGTCCAAAACGGAACTGCCATTTATTCATGATAATGCAGTACTACGTTATGAGTCAGAAATCCGTGCGAGATTAATGTACACCTCCTTGAAAGCATCGGAGTCAACTTTATTAAAGCCGGTTAATCAATGAGGCGACTTTGGCCTACTACTTCATTTCTTCTTATGCAAAAGCGCAATAAGATAAATTTATATTGTTGTTTAATAATGATGAAAATTTTCCAAACGAAGGAATTCAGTGCACATGTTTTCCAGTTTTCTTAATAACGAATCGGGATCTTTTGACCTTGAAAGTTGAAATGAATTGACAAATGCACATTTTTGATATCTAATAATGATGCCTATGGCCAGAATACTCTCTTAATTGTACCACATATAATTGGAATTAATTACTATAGACTAACTCAAGTTGATCTTCAGCCAGTACAGACCACCTGTTTCACAAAACTGTCCAGACAGAGGCTCTAACGTCTTACGGTGTTATAATAGATTAATTCTGGATGCTATGATTGTTTGAATAGAGAAAAATCATCATTTCAAGAATAGTTTCGCGCTTTACAATTTATCCCGTTGGGGATAATTCGATTCTTCTTGATCTTTCGAATAATATTTTAGTGTAGGTAGACAGACAGTGGTGACGTCTCTCTTTCTTCCATTGCGATCTAAAATAGAGGAATTTTTCTTTGTCCTTTACTCTAGAAATGCATTAACTTTAGGGGATTAGTCTTCTGAACCGGCATTGGGTCACTTATTGGTCATATAGGTCGCTTATACTGACACAATTATAGGTGAAGACGCACCTAAGTGACCCAAGGCGGGAACTTTACAACGTAGTTGAGCAATGTCGGTTGATTTTTTTTTTTTTTTTTTACTAATTTCCCTAGGCATTTGTGTCTTCATTCCGAAGTGGGTGTTTCATTGACTGTTTCCGGGCCTCTGCCGTCACATAATTTCCGATGTCTCTGTTTTGGTAATACAGACTTTGCAGGTTTACGTCTCATTTTTTCCAATTATCTAAGGTGGTAATTATTTATGAAATTACTACTAAAGCCTGTTAGTTTCTTTTATGCTTGGACTGTTGAGAGAGAGAGGAAAATTTGTATTCTCCTGATTAAGAAGATGAAAACCTCTTCGATTGTTTTACACCTGATTAAATTATCCAGTACGTTGTAATTTATTATCCTATTTCTTCAGTTCCAATGTTAGTATACTTTGGGGGTGTCCTGATTTACGGTCTTGTTCGAAGGGCGTGAGGGCTTCTCCTGTACGTAGACAGTTAGAGATTAGAATTGAACTTGCCAGAAAGCTTTCAGTGCAGGTTTGCTGTTTGAGAATTTATATACAGGGTGGCCCCAATCGATTCAGCCACATTTCCAGATCTTACAGGAAATTGAACGCTGAATAAAAAAAGGTCCTATGAACCTGTGTCCGCAAACCCTTCGGTTTCGAGCTACAGGCGAAAAACCATGAAAAATCACGTTTTTGACCTTATTCGTTGTTAGTAAACCGTTAGCCTGACCGTAAAACAGCTCGAAACAACATCTGTAGAGGATTAATTTCTGCGGCAAATGAGCCTAGTTTTAGCCTGATCGGCCGAAAATTTCATTTTTGGCGATTTTTCGAAGTTAGGAGGTGAAGGGGTAGACAAAATTCACCATTTCTGACATTTTTATCGAAAATTCACAACTTGAACACCCTATCAAAAAATTCTCCGTAAAAAATTAATTTTATGATAAAGCACCTATTGTAATGGTTTTTTACAATAAATAAAATGTAATGTTCATTAAAAGATGCGTACACTTTCTAAAATTGTTAAGTAAGCCGTTCAGATTTTTCGTACAATATTTCATTCAGTAGGGGTACTCATCAGAAAACAGTAACATTCGATTTGGGTGAAAAGCAGTAAATTAGCCAAAATTCGAATGTTTCATGAATCGGACTGGGGTTGGTCTAATGACGGAGAATTCGATCACCAACAAACGAGGTTTTTAACGGAGACTTTTTTGATAGGGTGTTCAAGTTGTGAGTTTCGGCCGATCATGCTGGTTTTAATCTCATTCGACGCAGAAATTAATCCTCTTCGGATGTTGTTTCGAGCTGTTTTACGGTCAGGCCAACGGTTTCCTAACAATTTCACGAATAAGGTCAAAAAACGTGGTTTTTCACGGTTTTTTGCCTGTAGCTCGGAACTGAAGTGTTTGCGGACACAGGTTCATACGATCTTTTTTATTCAGCGTTCAATTTCCTATAAGATCTGGAAGTGTGGCTGAAACGGGGCCACCTTGTATATGTACACATTTTAATATTTTTTTAAGTATTCCTTGTGCATAGTTCTATTGTATGGATCTCAGGTTGGAAATTGAAAGTGTGGAACCTAGAAGTTTTGCAGTCTTTGTACGATTCATATGGGTATAATTTTGTATGGACACGCTTTGGAGAAAGGTAAACCCCATGGTTCCTCAGGCCGCATTCCATGGTGAGTCACTGATGTTCTGAGGTTGCATTTCTTGGGAACAGGACATAATCGAAGGACTTGTAGCGCTATTTAACCCCCCCCGACACACACACACACACACACACACACATCGTTGAGAGAGTCTTGCAAATGCAGGATAATGCCAGGCCCCATAGGCACGTATTGTGCATGACTACCTGTATGAGGTTGGGATTGAGTGGTTGGTGTGGCCAACTCAAAGTCCAGATTGGAACCTAACGAACACTTTTGGGGCCAACTTAAGTGACGTTTTCGACGGCGAAAGCCAGGCCCTAACACCTTAGAAAAGTTGGAAACGGCTGTTCTTGATGAATAGGAAAGGATTTTTCATGATTTTATCAGAAATCTTTTCTGAGGAATGCAAAAGCGTTTAACGGACATGATTCGTGGCTGAGTGGAAATTCTCGGTATTAAATGATTAAAGTGGATAAAACTGTTTTTTCTTAGATTTTTATTTTTTTATTATATTTTTGTCTTTTTTAGAATTTGGTAATAAACATTTTATTTTTAAATGTCTTATTTTCATACCAACCTTATTTTCGGTATGCAAAATATGAATAGACCTAAATACATTAAAATGTATGTGCATTGTATTAATTTTGCCCATCCAGTGTATAGCTATTATTTATAAAAATCTTTTAGGACTTAAACAATTTTTTTACAACCACCTATTTATCAATCGAACACAATAGTGAGTTAGAAAATGTACAAGTCTACTCCAAGGGTGGTTACCTTGTCACAATTGTGCCAACCTTAATTCTATTAATATAAATATCCCAAAAAAGCTTTCTTACCAAAACGATATAAATACATAAATAAATATATCGACCAATAAATAAATTACTTATTCAGAAATCATGAGATGCGGTCTCGTGTGATGTAGGTTTCAGAAAACATTTTCTTTATCGTGCCAACGTTTCGATCCTTACTGAGATCATCTTCAGGGCCTGGGATTTACAAACATTGTTTAAATTTAACAAATACATGTAGGATGTGGAAAAAAGTGAAGTTATACAATGCAAAATATATTTTTTATATTCAATCAAAGTATTTCTATTCACTCAAAGTGTTTGTCTTCTGTGTAATTATGCCATTCTTGCGTGTCGTGTTGAGAGTGCCAGTGAGAACCAATTATCGACTAACGGTCACTAATCACCGCACATAAATAAATTACCTTTTCTCTAGTTTCCAATTTTTAAAAATTTTATAGTAAGTAAGAATACTACTATGTATCACATGTCACTGTATCACAGTCAAGTTATTTATACCTGTCTTTACATTACAGAAATTTTCATCTTTAAATATATGCATTATTTCTTTTAATAGTCTTCTCTCTACATTTGTTTTCTGCGTCCACTACCTTTACATTATCTGTGTTAAACATGTCTCAATATGTTTGGACAATGGCGGGCCAGGTCTACCATTTTCTTCACCATCATACCGGTATTGTCTAATCCGTTCAGACTATTATTATTTTTTGTTAAGATTGTTTTATCTGACCGCAATAGCCGGATGACGTAATTCACGCATTTTACTTTGCAAACTATATATGACTTTTTGGTTATTGGATCTATGTTATTTCAAGGACATAAATAAGTTTTTGCCTATTTTATTATTGCATTTGAACATCACTTTTATATTAATGCATCGCTCTTTAGCACCTTTTTCATCTTATTTCTTATATATCTTACTTACCTAAATTACTTACTTACCTGATGTCAATGTTTTTATTATTAAATTCACTAGTTTCGTGGTCCGCTTGACCAATTAATATATTACAATTAATTAAGGTTTTTAGTTGGGATAAAAAAGTCAATGGCACGAGCGGGATTCGAACCCACGATCTTCGGCTTGATACTCCGCTCCTCTTCCACTTGACCTATCGTGACCTCGATCCACTGGGACACTAACTTCCCATCCCAACGACACCTTTTGAATTTTCCCTCCTTTTTGCCATTTTTCAAATGTCGTGTAATCAATATTATGATCATAATTCAAGACCATTTCCAATCTGTCTCCAGGCCCAATAATCGTTTCTGGACTATTTGACTATCTTCATGCAATTTTTTTCGCAAGATGAAAGTTTAAACATTCAAAAAACTTGAATTTATACGACATTTAATAGTAATAAATGATATGAAAATANGGTAGAGCAGCGGCGTATCAAGCCGAAGATCGTGGGTTCAAATCCCGCTCGTGCCATTGACTTTTTTATCTCAACTAAAAACCTTAACTAATTGTTTTTATTATTGTCAACCCCATGTTTTTTGTTATTTCTATAGTATACTAATCTTTTAACTAATGTCGTGGGGTATCCATCCAATCTTGTACGTTAGTAACTTTTTGTTTATTTCCCTTTTCCAAATTTGCCTATTTGCCGTTCTCAACCGAAATAATATTATCAACTTCTCCGAAGTTTACCGGGGCCGTATAGTTGCAAACACTTTGATCAATAATGACCAAACGATGAATAATTTCTACAACAATGCTTACATATTTATGTTTTATGGGCTGGATAATTACAAAAATTACGTTTCAATGTGAGTTTTATATCTGCTAATGACATGGATTACATCAAGGGCGAAGGTTTCCTAGGCAACCTTTCTCTGAATAATATTAATGAACGGACCAGACGGATTGAAATGAGCGGCTCTGCCCCGGTTTGAATGATGCGTAAAAGCAGGGGGAAAACTCGGGACCATTTTTAACCCAAGGATTACAGAGATAAGTAGCATTTGTTCGCCTTTCCAACGTCTAAACACGAACAACGATGATTATAAATGTTTTTATATTCAAACAACTTTCGTTCACTTGTATCTATTACTTAACCGACATTATATCTTAAACTATTATGCATTCAATATAATTTTTTTCAGTATATATAACCCTATTGTTCTGTAAAATATAGGAAAATACAGAGATATGGTTTACTACAAGTACACAAATGTATTCAATGTAGATCTATGTCGCAAAACCTATGAGATTTGATTTGATCATTTTTTTTAAATCGCTATTATCTATTTACATACAATAACGTCATAAAGCCTAATGGAACAAGGACCGTTTTATAAAACTTCACAACTCCAACTTTTATCAAAGATGATGTTTTATATTATCAAATTTCTAAAAAGTCAGGGTATTCGGCTAGGACATGACATACGAAAGTGAGAATCGATATAATTCAATTTTACCGCTTGTTGTAATATGTATATCAGTTTATTTTCTTAAAAAGCATACATAGCCACAGACTTTCATGCTTTAGTTGGAATGCCATGGATCAGGAGGAGTTAAAATACAGGATCCAAAAATTTCTTTCTCAAAAAGTCTACAGCGAAAACTCTATATGTGCTTTAATCGGCACATATGATTGTCTAAGATCTTGAGATCTTGGAATCACCAGAGAATAAAACATTTTATCCTCCTGAATCTTCTCGCCTTGTTCTGTCTAAAATTCTTATTCATTCAGCCTACTCACTTATTTAACTATCTGTTACTTAATTATTTATAACATTATTTATCCACTAACTTACTGATTTGTAAATGTATTAATTTTTTTTTTCCGGCGAACGGCAAAGGTCATAGCCGACACGCTAGAAAACCTAAAGGTGGGGGTTAGTGTTTCCCTATTTGTTAATATTTCGTCGTTTTCTTTTCCCGTTACACCCTTCTTTTTTTCAGCTTATTTTTCTTCTCCTTTCTATTTTATGCGTGTTCGTGCGAGCGTGTGCAACACCCACGTCCACACGCAGGCGCATAAGGAGGGGGGACGGCCTCACTATTTCCCTCCAGATCTTCCGCTTTTCTGTAGCTCAGAGTTAGTAGTTTTCACATGCATGGCCTCGTCCCCCACCCTCTCCTTTCATCTCTTTTTTCCCTCCTCTTCTTTATTCTTCTTTTATTAAACTGTTAATTCGTTAAATTGTCAATTTATTACTCATTTGTTAAACTAACATATTTATTTAATTATTTAAACTAACTTATTTACTTATTTATTTTAAACTAAATATTTCATTGTTTATACTATATTAGACTAACTTATTAAATTAATATCTATTCATTTTGCTAACATATGTATGTAATATAGCGTGTCTCTTCTTCTTTTTTTGTTGGGCCCAACCCTGATTTCGGAAAACCGAAATCAAGGTCCCAGAGGTTTTTTACGATCGGACCTGACTACGATTATTTCATTTATCGATCAGGCACCTTTTATATTTCATTTAAACCAAAGTAAATACGACACCAAATGTTTCTTAAATTTGAATCTTTAATTACAATTTAATATTTTCACATAAAATGACAATATATTTAATTAATTATTATTTTTAATTTAAAGAATCCTTTTATACAATAACAAACCTATCTCAAATCTACAAACCTTAATTTTAAAATGTTATTTGATTCTCGGTTGAAAGATTATTATTATTATTATTATTAAAATTTTGACCTTCAAATTAGTAAATACAATTAAAATATTAACAACTTTTAAAATGAAATATTATTTCTTTTACTCTTCTTTATAAAAATATTTATCCTTTTAAAATTAAATTACAATTATTATTTTTTATTTTGACGTCAAAGTAATAAAATTAACTTACTTGAATAGTGTGCACACCAAATTTTTATTTTTACCAAAATAGCTGTTTACCCACACAAGCCAGAAATGGAGCTGTTCTAGGACTTGAAAAAAATAGCCCTTTCTTGGCCCCTACTCCTATCACTGTTTGAGTGTGTGGAGGGGCATGGCGGTTCATTTAAATCTGAACTGACATGTATATATTATAACTGTTACTTCTTGGTAAAATTATTAAGTAGTTTTCCCAGTTCTGAACAATACCGTAATGATTTTGTTAATGCAAAGGATTTGTTAATGTAAAGAAGGTAAATGGGTTTTTCGTGAACATTTTCCCATCAACATCGACAAAAATGTTTGTCAGGAGGTATGGTACACAAATGGAGATATGCTAAAGAGGACGCATAGGGCTTCGCCAATTTCCCCCAAAAATACATTTGTACGCAAATTATATATTGTTAGAAAATGTCATGTCAAAATCAAATTCTAATCCTACTTAGCCATTGTTTTATTTTAACACTTTCCCAATAAAATACGTAGATTCTTTTGTATTTTTTAATCAATTAAACGGAATGTTGTAACTTATTAAATAAATGAATTAACTATACACATTGATGTTGATCTCAGATATAAAAATATTGTCTAGGGATGGCTAGTAAACAAGAATTAACTATGCTTTTTTCTGAATGAAGAAGTGGCCCAATTGGCTCGCGTTGTGTACCAAAGGACTTAAACTTAGACAAGTTGAGGGCTTAGATGTCGTGGCTATTACTGCTTTTTCCGTCAATCCGATAAAAAACATGTTTTCGCATTAACAGTTTCTTGTCTAATTCCAAACATTTACGGCATGTACCACAGAAAGTGAACGCCAGTGCTTGATCTAGTCTCCTAGACATTTGCTTTAACTTTTTAACTAGCTTAGCAATATCTTTTTTTGTTATTTGTACTCTATACATATTATTCTGTATTACAGAATATAATATATATATTTATATTAGTTTAACACATATATTAGTTTCTCTTATAATGAATAGGCCCAGGTTTTATCAAACAACTTTTTTTGAAAGATGAAATTTTCAGTTTTGTTATTTTTTATTTCACTTTTCGACTTGTCCAAATCATCAAGGGAAATTTTACGGTTTTCTTATGTAGATTGCAACAAAAATATATTAATAGCTATCAAAGTTTATCAATAACCAAAACATCAAATATCAAAAAACCAAAAGGCAAGTATTTTTCAAGTTAAGTAGGTATTTTTTCATGAAACTAATAATATATTTAGTTTTAACCCGTTAATATAAATTTTGATTTGAATTTAAATTTATCAATTTTTTTATCACTCAAATTTTTCCAATTTTTGAGAAGTCGTTATCGTAATACCCGATCAAAACGGCTATACATCACAAACGTCTAAAATGATTTTAAAAAAATTAAAAAAGAGAAACGTAGCTTGCTTTTTAACGAAGTATGTACAATTAAAATATTTTTATAAGGAATCACACGAAAAAGGAAAATCATTTGTCATAAATTAACCTCGTTTTAACAGAAATAATAGTCCGATTTACAAGTTTGATACATTTGTAAAATGCGCTTAACAATATCTTTAAAACGAATTACCGGCCATTAAAATCGGTCCACTAGCTTTTGAGGAAAATTATATTAGAGCATGCATTAGGAAAATCAGTCAGGCAGAAGGTCGACGAAATTATCAGTCAACACCTTATCTGACAACGTGATGATGATGATGATGACGGATTAATGGAAGTCAGGGATTTATGTACAAGCACTGTAGCCTTCTGGCTTATTGTACTTTCCTAGTTCATTGGTCAAGTGCAATCGGCTCGATCCTTCTCCGATGGATTATAGGACATTAACTGTTGTTGCAACAATTCTTATTCTTGGGTTTTCTTTGCATGCTATGTTATGTCTTCATTGAGCGGTTGCTTCGCATTCGAAGATGATTTTGGTGGCGGTTTCTTCCTCCTCATTGCATATCCTACAAAAGTGGTCGTTATTGTATATGTCTATATTATGTAGATGTTTTCGCTGATGTCGGTGACGAGTATATAGTCGCCAGCATCTAGTTCCTTTCCCAGTTTTCAGATTAGTGACATGCTATTTGAGAGGAAGCCCCAGGCTATCTCCGCATCAGTCACCTGGTTTTTAGGGGTGGGTCATGGTGGACATGGTTCGGGCTAATGGATGTGATGGATTTGGACATTTTTTGAGGATTAATGAAGGGTATTCGGAGATCATTATGAAGGGTAGGGTTGGAAAGGTAGGGAGCGTTGCCAATTGTTCTAAAAAACATTGGATTGTGAGGACTGTATTCTTTGAATGTTGGAAGGCTTCCGAGAGCCCTATATTTAGTAATGGTTAAGGATGGTTAGAAATGGTTAGGCACGGTTGAAATAGTTAGGAACGGTTAGTGATGGTTAGAGATGAATAGGAATAGTGAGATATAGTTAGCCAAATTTATTGACATCAGAGCAGCTTTGCAATAATTGCGTCCTGTGGTGTTAAGGGCCTTACAGACATTTGTTTCCCATTGGGGTCGCAATGCCAATTCTTTCAGGAGGTTCTTTAATGTGCGCGCGTGGCACATGACCTAATCAGACGTTTAGATTCTCATGATAGGAGGGACACACTCCGCTCACAAGTGTGACGTTTGGCGTAGAAGCCAGTGCACAGACTAAGTAATTTCTCCCGCTTGCCCCGTCCAAAGGAGAGGGTCAACTTGTATGCACCCGACCGTTTGCCACATAGCTATTGGTAAAACCTTTCACTTGGTGCTGAAATTCTAAGTACCCGCCAGGGGCCTCTCCTACGACCAATTACGATTCCATTCCCAGCGTGCTACTGGGCTTGGAACTTGGAACACTCTTGCGCTACCCACTAGTTCAGTTGAACCCTCCCCCGTCTTTGCAAACAGTATCTGGTACCCTAAACCCTCTGTGCCACTGATCCAGCACCTGCCGCGGCTAACTCAAAAGCCTTTTCTCTTCGGGATTGATACCTTATCGACCATAGGGATTGTTGTCGATTTTACCAATCTCAAATGGCATTATCGCGATGTTCCTGATCTGTACTATGATTTCTCGACTGGGGAAATGAATGATAACCCAGAACGAATTTGTGGGATTCAAAATCTATCGTCTCTCGAAAAACAGCAGCTACAAGAACTGTTGGAAAAGGAACTGGCACAATTCGAGAAAATGCCGGGAAAAACTACCTCCTTGGTGCAACATCGAATTGATGTTGGTAATCACCCACCTATTAAACAGAGGGCCTACCCCGTAGCACCTAAGGTAGAGGAGGCGATCGACTCTGAAGTAGATCGCATGCTGGCCGAAGATATTGTTGAGCCGTCCCAGAATCCTTGGTCAAACCCTGTTGTTATGGTACGAAAACCAAATGGCACTTACCGCCTATGCATCGACTTTCGTAAAGTTAACGCCATTTCGAAGAAGGACGTTTACCCTCTACCTAATATGTCATCTATTTTAGACCAACTTAAAAATTGTAAATATATGTCAAAGTTGGACTTGGCACATGCATATTGGCAAATTCCTCTAGCAGAGGAGTGCAGGCAGATTACGGCCTTTATTGTTTTAGGTCGGGGCCTCTAACAATTTAAAAGGATGCCTTACGGGTTATGTGGAGCCCCCGCCACCTTTCAACGCCACCTTGATTCGATAATAGGACCTGAATTAGCACCAATATGTTTTGCGTACATGACACACACATTAGCATATATGCCTATAAAGTTTTGTTTAAATCGACAACCAATTAGTGTGAGGGAGGACAGGCAAGGAGGCGACGTGGCGGTCATGGGGATAGGAATGTCTAGATAGGTTGGTGGGAATCTTTCGTAATGGGGAAGTGATCGGGTCGTTGACAAAAGGAATGTTGAGGTCGTTGTGGATAGTGAGGTTGATGGCGCAGTAGACTGATTTGACTTGTCTGAGGACTTTCGATCAAAAGGATTTGATGAACTGGGTCTTGGATGGCTTGGCACAATCAGACAATTCTACTCGGTACGTCCAAAGTGGTCACAGTAATATCATTTTTAAGGAAAGATGGTAGGGTCGGATTCAGTTGAGGTCTTTGTAATTGTCTAAGTCTTATGTTAAGTTGTTGTCTCTTACTTCTTGTGTAGGGAATCGACGACAGTCTGCTGTCTAAGTACAATCCTAAGAATTTTGTTTGAATGGAAGTCGGTATCTCTTCGCTGTTGATGAGGGCAAAGCTTTTTTTCCATCTTAGTAGTACATTTTTTCTTCATTCAATCTTCCTTCCCAGTATTTTGCACCAGTCTTTGGTCAACTCAATATGTATTTGGATGTTGGAGATAGCTTTGATAGAATTTGAGTTAGAGGACATCGCTCTCGTAGGTGGTGTGCAGGCAGGTCAGCAACATAAACTATCGTACCGATGAGACCAAGAATGCTCTATGTATCGGGCGCCGGCTTGTATCTCTCTGACTACCGAGAACTCGTTGCCGCACCTCACTCTGAAGGAGCGGTGGGTTAGATAAGACTTCACGATAAGGAATTAAGGAGTGCATAAAAAGAGTTTTAGTTTAGAAATACCCAGGTACCCCACCCTATGAAAATCCATTGCTACTTGTAGGAACGCATCCATGAAATACTCCTTTTTTCTCTTAAGTAGAGAAGATGGTGTAGACAACTGTGAAATCTTGTTAGATCGTAAAATAATGTGATGGAAACCGAAATTATGTGATTTTATTAGCATCTAGGATGGGGATTAACCGCTTTATAAGGATCATTTCGATAATTTTTTTAAGATTACGCGGGCTAATTATTTTGTTGTTACAAACTCAGTATAAAAGTTGATTTTTCACCGCGATGAATTTTATGATTTTAACTATTAATGTTTTGGAATCTAGGCTTTAAATTAATCCGACGAAAACTTTCCAACTCCGAACGGTTGAAGCAAATCTTATTAACAAGTCTCTACCCCCCCAATTTGTATTTCAAAACCAGTTTGAGAGGCGCTGATGTTAATAGACAGATTACCCTGAGCATCGGTTTTATCAAAAAATTAATGCCAAAGCAATTAGGGGTGTTTATAAAAACATTTCTTAAAGATTTTACAAGATAACATTATCCGATAGTACCGGGTAATTAATTTATCTCCTGTTGCAAATAAAACAGTACTATTTTGAAATATATGTTTCCCGGATTGCTAGACATTATTTTCATGTTGTATTGTGAACAGTTTATTTTCCTTTTCAGCCATGAAGGAGCAGAGAACAGAAAAGATTTTCAGCTTTCTGTCTTGGCTTGTTCGCATAACAATCTCAACTTCTGTATCGAAGTTTTCGCCTCCTGGTCTTCATTCATCAAAAAAGTTGAAACTTGCAAGGTTGAGGGAGCAGTTGGACTGACATGGAGGGGAAACATTTTTTTGTATACTTTTAAATAGGGTTTTTCTCGGATCATCTGAATCCGGGAACTCCTCAAATATCATTTCTCCCACTCTGGCGAACTGGAATAATGGATACGAATCAACCTCGTTATGACAACCCCACTAACAATAAAAACTTTTAATATAAAAAAAATATGGTGACAGCCAAGCATCCTGCATATACTGGCGTCTATTTATTCATTTTTTCTAAACAATAACGTTTCAATTTTTTAACAATCGCACTATTGTAGGTAAAAAATCGCTAATCGCAATTAAATAGACAACACCGATAGGTAGTTTCTCCACTTTTTTTTTATTTATTCTATTTTATACACTCACTATTACTTGTTATCCAATTGAAGGTAGTTGCAATATACTGTAAACAAAAAAGATTTATCACTTATGGTAAAATATTTATTGTTACCAAAGCAAAGACAACTTCGACACTCAAAAAAAAGTTTTGTTCGTCGATTATTCTGAAATCGTGATATGCGGTCTGGTGTGACGTAGGTTTAAAAAAAAACATTTTCTTTATCGAGCCAACGTTTCGATCTTTGTTGAGATCATCTTCAGGGCCTGGGATTTAAAACATTGTTTAAATTTAACAAATACATGTAGGATGTGGAAAAAAAAGTGAATTTATACAATGCAAAAATATTTTTTATACTCAAAAAAAGTTCGTCGGCTCTTTTCACCTCAAAGAAGCCGACTCCTTATGCAGAAACGTCTTTCTATACCGACTTCCTTCCCCACCCCTTCAAAATCCAACGTATATAAACATAAAACAGCAATGTCGTACCGGCACTCTCAACACGACACGCAAGAATGGCAGAATTACGCAGGAAACAAACAACACTTTGAGTGAATAAAAATACTTTGATTGAATATAAAAAATATTTTTTGCATTGTATAAATTCACTTTTTTCCATATCCTACATGTATTTGTTAAATTAAAACAGTGTTTGTAAATCCCAGGCGCTGAAGATGATCTCAATAAAGATCGAAACGTTGGCACGATAAATGTTTTTCTGAAACCTACGTCACACCAGACCGCATCTCACGATCTCCTAATAATCATCGACTAACGGTCACTAATCACCACAAGCTTTGTTCTTCTTCCTCCTTCAGAAAAGGATAACATACCAACCGCCCCTAGTAAAACAAGAGAATATCAAATTTGCTCTCTTTCGCACAGAAGCTGAAAACAAACGAAAAAGAGAGCTTTGGGTTAAACGGAAAAACCAGGACAATAGAAGAAGGGTAAAGGGATTATGGTGCGTGTAGTAGGGCTAAGCCTTTTTCTTACCTGAGTGAGTAAAGTAATACTTGAAAATAACCGAAATATTCCTACTGGAAAAATAGTACGACGTGGACCGCAATCAGCGGTTTTAAATTCACCACATATTTTCATGTACAAAATCAGTAATAACAACTACATTTTTTTGTTTGCGTTGTACAAGTTGTAAGCAATTTGTTAAAAAGGATAACAATTACAGTTTTGTTGAAAATTTTGAAGGAAAATTTATTTTTGTTCAGGAATGATTTAACAGACGAATACATCGGAGGGTTGATAAAAAAATAATAAAATAAAACAAAAACAGACAAGGCAAACGAAAAATATATACTTTGCTTCTTGAAAGTGCCAAGGTGCGGGTGTATTTGTTTGTATGCAACATAAACTACAAGATAAATATATTTATTGGTAGTCTGAGGTTTGTCTTTCAAGCAAACGTTCCTAAGTATATAAATTAATTATACGTTTTATTCAAAGTCTCGGTTGAGACGAAAAAACAAGCGTCACGAGCGGGTTTCGAACCCACAACCTTCGGCGGCTCAATACGCCGCACTTCCAGCCGTTTGAAATAACGTGACACTCCTTATTTCAACCTGGAACCTTTCCAATTTTCCCTCTTTTTGCCATATTTTCAAATATGGAGTAATCAGGATTCGATTCTCGGCGAGTTATGAAATGGCCACCGGGGGCTGTTAACGAAGTAAGTACTAATGAAATTATTATATTAATCCATATATGTATTTAGTAGCCATGATTATGTTTTAGCTTATGTATCGCTGGCCAGTAAAATATATATGTGCAGATGACGTGGCCTTGATCTCAACTGCTGACTCCTGGCCGGATGTTTACAGGTTGAGATGAGCAGTTGATGTCCGAGGTCAGAGTGGATCTAAGCCACGATAGTTCAAGTAACTGGTTAGAGCTGCGGTCTATTGAGCCGAAGGTCGTGGGTTCGAATCACGCTTGTGTCACTAGAATTTTCATTTCAACCAAGACCTTAGATAAAAAGTATAATTAATTTAAATAAATAATACGATCAATTTTGACTAAAAAATACATATTTGTTCATATGTATTTTTTTGCTGCATTGATTTTCGAAACTTGGCTTGGATTAAAACACTCGAACGTCACCGTAAAACATCTCTTATTACAAAAAAAAAAGAAAAAAATCCTTACGACGATTGTATAAAAAAGAAACAAAAGAAAAACGATACTTAATGGACATGTTTTGATCTAAAATAAGTCTAAAATATTTAATTTTTGTGTAAATAGGAATTTTTTTCACCCAACTCAATTGTTATCAACAGCTAGTTAGCTACAATTACGATAGGTCATTTCAGCCCCCAACGCAATCATATCCTAACTCCATTCACACTCTCACTCACTAAACTTGTTGAGTGTCCATGAGGTACTCTATATTTCGCCATTGGCCCTCGTATACCACTGATTCACGGCAATAAATACATTCACTCGCAACACAAGCCCCTCACAACTTACGAGTATTGCCGAAATGTTGATCCTTTTCGCCGTTAGTGAAGGTTAATCAATTTTATCATGTGATTTTCTCTGATTTCATAATCTAGTTCTACCATTGTACCTTTGTTGAAACAACTGAAGCCGAAATATCACTTTAAGACCACCTGCATTAAACTTCTTCAGTACAAAAATTTTGCAAAAATAATAATTCCCTGGGTCTTGACAACCATCACATTATAAAATTTTTACCACATTAATGTTGTTGCCTAGTCGACTTATCTTGTTAGCAAGGTATTTAGGCTTGTTATGTTCACTTCCCATGCACTCTTAAGCACTCCCAGAGGCGCTTCGCTTCCTAGTCAGAATTCCCTTAGAAATCCCCACATTTATAATCCAACGGATGTAAGTCAGATGATCTTGAGGGCCTGGGAATCGTTTTTCATTGACCGATCCAAGAAGCACATATTATGCTTAAGGTACTCCCTACTAGGGTGGTGCCGTATGTTGTTGAAAACCTTGATGCTTATAGAGGCAATTCTTCAACCAATGCAGGTATTTCATTCTGGATAAAAATTAAATATGCATTTCCTCCCCTAGTTCTAAAAATAACCCAACCAATAACGCCGGCCCACACTTTGATAAAGAGAACTTTGCTGAAAACATTGTTCCCCTACCAGGCATGAATTTTGTCAACAAAAGAAAAAATTCTGTTGTGGTTATTAACCAAGCGTTTTAAATGTGGACTCTTCTGTTGACAAAATTCATTGGAAAAACCAACAATTTTTGGAATTAATGTTTACCAAACTTGTCAACAGTCAACCAAAACTGTGTCTTCAGAAGACGAACACTTTGTTTGAGTAGAAATACTTTGATTGAATATAAAAAATATATTTTGCACTGTATAAATTCACTTTTTTCCATATCCTACATGTATTTGTTAAATTTAAACAATGTTTGTAAATCCCAAGCCCTGAAGATGATCTCAATAAAGATCGAAACGTTGGCACAATAAAGAAAATGTTTTTCTGAAACCTACATCACACCAGACCGCATCTCACGATTTCTGAATAATTATCGACTAACGATCATTACATACCACACGTTTACGAAACTGTTCATGCCAACCCCTGACACTAGCTTTCTTATATATTATAAAGCTATTTCAAAATTTTTTAAAATATACTTGCTATACTTAGACTCATTTCGAAAACACTATTAGATGCAAAAAGCCTGAAGAATATTTTCGGCAATTTTTTAATGTTTGAATCTTTTCTGCCCTTTGGGGAATATTATCTGTTTTATCTGAGAAGCATCCAAACATTTTATATTCTGTTGTTTCTGGTATCATAACGAAATGGATACTACAACACTAAGCAATTATGTATGATAAATCGTTTTATCAATAGGTTCTTTTTTTATAACGATCCATATCAAAATTGCTATTGTGGAGGTTTTGGTAACTTCGGGAAACAACACAGATTACTTTGAATTATTTTATTCACACAAGATTACGGTACACAGTTACAACTCAATCGCAAAAACAAGACTCGACTTAACTCGTGCCGCTTCACCGCCAACTCCAATTCTCGATACTAACAAATAACAATCTAATCGATACTGCAATGTGCTGTCAAGGAAAATCTATGGTGGTGACGCTGTTATTGGAGTATTGACATAATTCTCAACACTATCTTTTGGATCATAAAATGAATAATTGACCGTTACGGCACACTTAAAATTATATATGATAGCAAATTACTATGCAATGTGAGAGAAGGAAGCTCATAGTTGGCCAACTATCATTAATTTTACTCCGCGGGCACCGAGACTGAGAGGTCCGAACCTCACAAATTACTGTTTTGGTTCGATTTCCCCTAATCCTGCTAAAAATGTCTACGATCATTTAAGTGTTGCATTAAATGTCTGCGGATAAAAGAGATAGAAATTTTAATTAGCTTAGAAAGGTATTTCAGATATTTCTCTACTCCCACTTTTGGGTAAAAACTGAATTATGTTAATAATTTCATAAGGAGAACCTATAGAAATGGGAACAACTTTTCCACGTTCTAGAATATAACTTATGTCCCAGTGATTTCGCCCAAGTTAACTCTTTATGGCGTAATGTTGTTTTAGAGGAACTTGGAAATGGTTGGTTTATTCTACAACAGATCTTGTATTTTATAGAAAGGGAGTCTAATGTTTAAAGTAATATAAACAAACTCATGCTTGCGATTTCTCTATGGCGTTTTAATTGATTTTTTCCTGTTGCCTTTCTAAACATATATATGATTAAGCTAACGATGGTCAGAAGAAAAAAATTGATTTTCCATTGTAAAATATCAAGAATTTTCATATTATACAAAAGGAAAAAATATTTTGTTAGATTTGGAAATGGATATTTGTACGTTGGAGAAATCTTATAAGGAAAGGAGGCCGAACCTCATATCCAACCACAGTCAGAGGGCGTTTTTACGAGAAACGTATATTATACCATTGTGGCAAAGGAGTCTATTGACCTATTCTTGGGTGGGTTATTCAAAATTAAAGTAAATTAAATTTTGAAAGGGAAGATTACTACTATCAAAGAAAAAATGCACAATTGTATTTATCTGTTTATTTTTCATAATAACAGGCTACAAAGATTAATACTTGACTTAAAAAGTAAACACAATATTAATAACTTGTTGTTTACCTTAGAAATAATGAGAATCTATTCAATTTTATCTTTTCCAGAGCGAACTCGTTAAGCCAGTTAATCGAATTTTTAAATCGATTTCTTCGATGAAGCAATAAATTTGAGTAAAATCTAAATTATTAATTTTTTTTAAACACGGTTGTAGGACATCTCGCCCGAGCAGATGCCGTACGTAACGTCCGTTACATAACCCAAGTCATTGGAGTGTCGCCCTATACCATCCACGATGGTCTACGACGGTTTAGGGCCACTGGAAGTCTCGATCAAAGAAAACGTAGTGGTCGACCGATGTACGACGACTAGAGACGATCGTTTTATTGCTTTTACCGCACTACGGAACCGTGATAAGTAGTCGACTCCAAACAAACCGTCCATAATGTAAGGGTGAGCTCCGAAACAGTCATGAGAAGGGGTCGAGAGAATAGCATACTCTCTAGACGATCAATCGAGAGTCCAGAATCCTCGACATTGTGTATTTTGAAATCGCTGAGAACACTAAATGTAAACATACTGACTAAATCGGCGTCAAATACCAATCGTATAAATATAATTGGGATTATTCTGAAAAGATTTTCCGTAAGATTGGTCACCCGGTATATTTAATCTATCTAAGGATTAGGTTTATCAGATGACATTTGGAATCAATTAATAAGAGTGTATCGAAAGACAGATACTTGTGTTTTAATGAATAAGGCTGGCTGTTATCCGTTGAATTCTGCTGTGAACACAAATATTCCAACAGTATAGGATTTCGCGGTTTTCTTTGTTGTTTATATAACATCTTTACAATCAATGTTGTACAATGTTTACTTTCATTCTGTTATTCAAATTTCCTAACTTTCTACAGCTACGAACATCCTAGGAGTAAAATACATAGTAATCTTACAAATCTATGGGAATTATACGATTTGCCTCGTCTTCAGTTTGTTGATTTATACGAAAAGAAGTACCACAGCCTGTGTATATCATTTAATTAAATAATTGGTAAATACATCTAACACTTTAAACAGAAATGTATTAATTTATGACTGTTGAGAGAGGTTCGACAGTACCTCTTCATGTTCGCCCAAAGGTGATGCTCTTCGTGACTTATTTCTCCTATAAACCAGGCTTTTTATTTTCCAGAAGGCCAGCGTGTTTGATTTCTGCCCTATCAGTTTGTTTATTTTTGAGATTAATTTTAAACAAACCAAACCCGTAGATTAATCTAGCCATCTTATTTAGTTTCATTAATGGCCCATTGTCGATGGCCATAGTTAGGTTGACTTTTCAAGTATTCTATAACACAATTAAGTCCTGACTATTGTATAAAAAGTTTCCAGTAATCTGAACCAGTAGCAAGTTCTTTTCCTCCACCAATTTCAGGTTAGATTAGGGTGAGTATAGCAGTAGAGAGAATAGAGGTGAGTATGGTAGTTTTAGGGTCATAACACTATTAGAGGAAGGATACAGACAGAGACTGAGTGTAAATCACTCTTCGAACACCAACATTCCATCTGAACTTCACCTTTCGAATTTTGGGTTTTTTGCTATTTTTAAAATGTCGTGTAATCAGGACTCGATTCTCGGCGATAAATGAAATCCACGGGGAGCTGATGATGTGATACTTCTTTTACTTATTAAATCCATTATATTTAGTGGTCTAATTGACCAAATTACATTTTTCAACTATTTATTCTTATTTTGGATTTTATAAGTAAAAGACGTACGGCATTTGAAAAATGGCAAAAAGAAGAAAAAGGTCGTTCAGTCGTTCAGATGGGGATTTGGTGTCCGTGTGGATCGAAGTCACGATTGCTCAAGTGGTTAGAGTAGAGGCGTATTTAGCCGAAGGTCGTGGGTTCGAATCCCGCTCGTGACGCTAACTTTTTCATTACAACCAAGACCTTGCATAAAAAGAATAATTAATTGAAAGGAGAAATTTTGACAATTAGACCACTAAACATACTGGGTTTTACATATTTTTCAACAATTAAGATTTCCTCCAGCAGCAATTTATCGATGGCATCTAATTGTTTCAGATTTTCTGTTGTTTCTTTCATTAGGTCCAAGAGGTTCTTGAAAATATCAAAATAGTATTTTTTGGACAAATGGCATATATGGGAGACCAATCAACTCATTCTCACCTTAGCGATTTTGGACGAAAAACACGCCAGTATTGCATTTTTTCATCTATGCTTCTTCATGTCGTTCCCTCGGGATTTATTTAATCAAAAACAATTGCTGGATCAGTCTATAGCCAATACTTTTATCAACGAACTGATGCGATCTCACTTCCAAACGGTTTACAATCACTCGATTTAATCTGGCTACATTTCATAACCAACTTCTCCACTTTCCCATCCAGCGGCCGCCACGTCACCATAAATGACGATTGATCCTAGACATTTTAGCTAAATACGTCCATTCGAAAGTTCTCCTATGAATTTTAAAAGCTCCTTACTATCCAAAATAACCTTTGCAGTTGAATATAAATGATTATTTCCAGAATAAAGTGACATAGAAGTTATTTAAACGTGTTTGTTTTACCTTCAGTGATTCTTGCGAGCGGGTGATGAAATTAGAAAAAATAATGTAGTTGTTTCACGGAAGTATTCCAAATTAATTCAGCACACCCCTGGTAGACATGATTTCGTCGCGTTTACACATAACATTTGTTAAAAAAAGCCCTTACAATCTGTTAAATGGTCGAAAGTCAGTTTACACGGTTAAATTACCTCTCGGGACTCGTTTGGAATGAAATACTCGTCACTTTTCCCAGCGAAAACATTCCATAACCAGTTTTTGGTCAACTGATTTCGATTCTCTGACCGTTTTCAATCGTTTTAAAATTATTTTTTCCGGCGAGAGCATGATCCTATCAAATATACTATTTATACTGCTGACCTGCCGATATATCCCTACACTACTGCTGCGATCCCATTCCCTGGGTTTTATATGTTTACCGGGATATGACTCCATTGAGCGATTGCTTCGAATTCGAAGATGATATGGGAGGTTATTTCTTCCTCCCATTGCATAATCCACAAACGGGATCATCATTGAATATTCCCATGTAAATATTTTCCCAGGTGTTGATAGTCCTATCACTTTTAGTTAAGCCCTCATCAATTTTAGCAGTACGTTTTCCAGTTTTGGTGAGGGTTCTTTTAGTTCTTTAGTTCACTAGCACCCCTACAGGTTATCCACAAATCCTTTTGTCATTTTAGAATCCATTCCGTGATGGAGGATTCTGTGTTTGTTTTTGTTGTCCCTAAGAGTAGGTTTAAGGCCTATATTTGGCCTTGCAGACCATCCTATGTCTAGTATTTCTGACTTCCCGTTACCCCCAATTCTTTTCTGAACTTGTACCTAACATATCGTCAAGTTATTGTTTTTCTCCAGCTTTTGGAAATTTAGTATTTTACTAGTTTTGATGTAATTTTTTCACATGCTAATAATTTAATAGCTGCTTAGCCATCCAATCTTAGGAGAAATTTTCTGTCAGTGTAACCTCTTATACGATTTTCTAAGGTACAAGCATATGTAGTATTGAAAGACCGAGGTGTACTTCAATAATTATTTTGATTGCGCATCATTTGGGCTAGTACAAAACGCCTGCTCTGGTTTCTTCGTGTTCTGGAGTCATTTGTAAATTATGTCATTGTATCTCATATTATCCTGAATTCTTTTTCTCCGTAGACGTTGATAGGATGTTGGACACAGTGTTTCCGGGGTGTGTCAATCCCCATTTCTTAGAATGAAATTCTGAATTTATCGATTATTGTTTCGTGCCCGAAATGTTTAGTTCCCACCCAGTTTGATTGTTTCTATAGCCTAAATGAGATATTCCTCGCTTCTCCTTATTGGTTTAGCAGAGTTTCTACTGCAGGCTTTCCCAAACGGTGGACCGCGGCGAACTTCGAGAAAAATTAATAATTACAAAAATAAAGTAGAATAAATAAATATGATTAAAAACTATTAACAATGAGTATTGAAAACGAAAGTTTTTTATTTATTTATTCCACGTTTCTTTTTGCACATGTAAGTAAAATAAGGAAATTAAGAGAGGTGGACGGTTTTCTAGAAATTTCGTTGTTGATAACGGATCCGGCATGCTCAAATTTAAACAGTTCAATGGTTCCATTTAAGCTGTCTTCATTTTGAGGGGACACACCCTGAACTAGGGAGAAACAGACTGATTTTTTCATGAGGAAGCGCTCTGAACGGGCTGCTTCCCAAATCTTCATTAAAACTCGTGCAAAATATGTACATGAAAACTCACTAAAAGCGTCTTACTGGATAAGTTATCGAGTGGCAAAGACAGCTAAAGCTCATATCATCCCTGAACCCTCATAAAACCGTGTTTTAATGATATTGTACTTGCATGCTTGATGAAAAAACAGTAAATCTTATATGTTGGATGCCCTTATCAAACAATACTCTCAAAAGACGGATACTTTTCAACAAGTACTTTTCATCAATTATCAAATGATGCGAAAGAGTTTCTCATTTCTAGAAATGATAAATGATGGAGTGAGTGTGGTGTTCAATACTTTTTAAAAGGATAGTTCCTACTCACAGTAAGTTGTTTTGCAACGATCCGGATTTCGAGCCTTTTAGCTCATCATCAGGTTCAAGGACTTCCACAACCACGTCTCTCGACATGAATTGCCAAAGTGAACCGNGAGCAAAAAGGCTCGAAATCCGGATCGTTGCAAAACAACTTACTGTGAGTAGGAACTATCCTTTTAAAAAGTATTTTCTCATTTCTTTCCTCTCATTCTTTTCTTTTCTCATTAATTTTCTTCCAGTTTCTCGCATTCAGCATAATTCATTTTCTCTACAAATCAACTGGCGCCGATGGGTTGGCTATTTTATTGGCTCTGATCTGTTATGGATCTTCACTTTTGCAAACCACTTCCTGCCAATGCAACAGGATTAATGAAATAATCCGTTTGTTGGACGATTTGTTTACAACTAACGAAATCTTTGATCCTATTGCATTGACGTGTGCACAGATGGTGCAAAAGCAATGTCTGGCGAAACAATCAGCTTGATTACTAAAATGAAAGATAAATCAAATGATTTCAGCAGCAGTCATTGTGTTCTCCACAGATGTGCTTTATCTATGAAACAATTGCTAGCCTCTTTTGAGAAAATTTTAGACAGTGTGTTCAAATTATTAATTATATCTAATCGCTGCTTTTCACAATACTATTTGACGAAATGGGAAGACTTCATCATTCCCTACTTTTCTAAACCGAGAAAAGTGGAAAAGCACTTTCCCGATTACAGGAATTACGTTCCGAAGTCTTATCTCTTTTGATGGACCACAATGTCAAATCGGTCAAAAGTTTTCAATGATGAGAAAAGGCAATATATACCGTCGTATTTATCAGATATTCTCACGAAAATTAATGAGGGGAGTCTTTCTTTGCAAGGTGATAGTATCACCACGTTCGATTCTAATGAGAAAGTTCGTGTCTTTAAAAGAAGGTTTCGGATGAGTCTGTTGAGAAGGAAGAAGTGTAGTGTTTTCCTGTGTTAAATGATTTTTTTTTTAAAAGAAAACAAACTAGAGCTTGCGAACGTTTATTGATGGAATTTGTGAACACCGTCAAAATTTGGAGACGTCCTTTATTAAGTATGTCAATGGGGGACCGCGGTAGCCGAGAAACTCTCACGCCGCGGTCGTGGGTTCGATTCCCACCGTCGCCTCTGGCCCTTTTTTCCCGATAACCCCCAATTTGATCAACATATATAAGAGATTCGTCATGGCTAATATGCAAAGATTAAGGCCAATTAAAAAAAAAAAAAAAATATGTCAATCTAATGTTCGTTTTTATGGTGATTTCTGCTCCATCACTTAATTAGGAATGGACTGGCTAATTGATAAAATGTTAATTGACTATATACTTTGAGGATCTAATTGTAAATACTTTAATGAGAAGGGTCCGCCGTGGATTTTGTTGTGTGAAAAGAGTCCGATGGCTAAAAAATGTAGGAAGTCCTGTTCTAGAGCAATGACGGTTTTTTTCATTGCCCCTCCGATCCATAGACTCGTAAAACTTTGCATGTTGGGTAGCTTGTTTTTCTTGAACTTCGGTCCACCAGGTAAGTAATCGTGATAGATTATTTTGGGTCTTTTTACTGCCGGATAAAGCTAATGAGCCATTTTCGGTTTCATTCTCCAAGATTTGCCTAGTTTTACGTGTAGCTATTAGTGGTAATATTTCTTTACACATTATCAACGACTGTTCCAATTGGACGGCTTGAAAATATACTAAGACACCTAGGGTCGAAATCAGACTTTAAAGAACAAACTAAAAAAAGCTCTCCAAAACATTAATTTGCCCTTGGACATATAATGCGTAATTTGTAAGGTGTGTAATTTTATTCATAGGACGTTAGGATAAAATTAAACATTTAAAAAAGAAAAATTCGATTCAAAGATATATTTGTTTAATATAATTTTCCCCTGGGGCTTTTTTGGCCTTGTGTAAGTTTTCAGTCCCTAGGAGAACAGAGATGGGGTCAGCGCAATATTGTAGGAGCAGCCAATCAGACGTCAGGTAGCGCCTGGCTAATAAAACTGCCGCTTGCCTTTTCCGGTTAGGGTTTGGGAATAGGCACTAGACTGTATTTCTTGACCGAACTCGTTTTTTTTCTTTTTCCTTTTTTCTTCCCTTAAGCCTTGAAAATCGAAGACAGATGTAATTAATGTCGCTCAATCTTCTTCCAATTACGTCTCTGCTTAAATCCAGGCTGTACGCTTCGCACGAAAAGCGAAAAAACTTCACATTTATCATCAATTATTTGACAAATGATCGAATAAAAGATTGTAATTTTTCGTGAAATACTACTGCATACCGGCTATTACCAACGTAATTGCTTTTGGACATTCGTAATCACATTACAATTGCTACTTTTTTAACAAAAAATATTATATTATACTTTTCTGTCATCAACCATGAATCACTGCCACTTTTTTCGTTATAAAATGATTACATGCCATCGCCTGACAGGATGGATTGTCAATTGACGTACATAAAAAATTTAAAATATTGGTTTTCCATGTAGATTACCTCAAAATTTAATTGGCAAATCTACAATTATAGGTCAGTATATCTTATCTCATATAAGCATAATGTCTAAAAGAAACTATTTTAGCCTCTCTCCTAAATCTTTTTGTTGCAATAAATTCAATGAAAACGACCAAGTGAAGCATTAATGAAAAAATTCAAAATTAGCGTTTTGCAGTCCGGTTTTGCCCAAAATTGGTGAGCTAAGCCTGGATTTGTTCGTCTCTGAAAGTCGGTTGTTTCTTTGGAGGAACTTTTACAATTCATCGGAGAACTTTTGAATGGAAGGATTTAACTAATATGTCTCGAGTCAGTCGTCGTTCATGGCGACATAGCGGTCCTCTTGATGGGAAAGTGTAGAGATGGGACATGCAATGTGGTCAGGATGAATCGAGCTTTGGACGTTTTGGAAGTGAGTTCGGATCAGTTCGTTGCTAAAAGGAATTGCTGTAGACATAACGAGAATCCAGCTGTTGTTCTAAATTTGTTTTCGGTGAAATAAATCCAGAGGGAACGACAGAGGAAACAGGGGATTATAAAAATCCATTGCTGGCGTTTTTAATTGGATTTCGCCGAAAATTGCTAAGCAAAGCCTAAAGCCGGGAACACACCCGATGCTACGCCATGCGACGCCACCCGACGCCTTGCCACGTTTTGGTGGGGTGTGCACATCTATCCGACGCAAGCACACGTCGCGTACAGTCCACAGCGTTTATCACAATAATCACTATCACAATCTTTTGTTCTTAATCCACTATTTTGAGCAAAACCTTATAATAAATTGTTAGTTAAATTTTATGAGCACAACCATCTAATAAATTGTTTGTTAAACTTAATTGAATAATAAAGTTACTCCTAACCATCATAATTAAACAATGTTTATAAAAACTTATGCATTTTTGATCTCGTTTAATTTGGTTTACATTAAAATAACATGTTGTAATTAATATAACGACAAAATTACATGTATTTAGTTTGAAATAAACTACAAAAAATATGGGTGTCCTGTTCTGATGCTACCCGACATTACAAAATGGTGTAATTTTACGAGCAAAACTATAAAATAAATTGTTAATTAAATTTTATGAGCAAAACCGTGTAATAAATTGTTCCAATTTTAGTATATCTACCGCCGAAGCGAGTACAATAAATTGTTAGTTAAATTCATTATATCAAAAAATCGTATTCCGGTGTTTTGATTAATTTTCTAACAAACCATTAAAATTAATTTTTTAAATAAAAAATAATTAATTTTTAATCACAGTTAATTGGGTTTATATTAAAATAAGTATGTTGTAATTAATGTAACGTCAATAATACATGTAGTTTGAATAAAAATATGAGTGTCCGGTTCTTTTGTCTTCGACTGTACTCGATGCGACTCGACGAAAATCTGGACAGTGGGGATCGCAGAGCGTCGGGTAGGTTAGCGTGGCATAGCATCGGGTAGATGTGCACGGGTGTAATGCAACCATATGGAAAATCGGAGTTTTGATTTGCGTCGGGTAGCGTCGCATGGCGTAGCATCGGGTAAGTGTGTTTCTGGCTTAAGTTTTATGACCTCTTATAATTGCCGGTTGTCCAAGTAGAAGTTGTTTGCTATTTTCTACAACATGATGGACCGACGTTAACAAAAGACATGTCGCACAACTTCAAATCGTGGTATCTTTATTGATTTTCACCGAAATTTTTAAAGAAAGCTTGAATCCCATGTGTTCTATGTTACACACACCAAAAGTTGGCTTTTCAGCTTATATCTATGCCGTTTTGCACACAAGATTATCAAAGGAAATTTTGAGAAATCCTACATGGTCTCATATAACCCTATTATCCATAAAATACTATTTCAGATTCAAAAATGTTGGTAAGGGAAAAATCCCGAAAAATTATGTATAATTAAGGAACACGAAAAATTCAGAATATGGTCAATGCAACTGGATTACGGATTACTGGATTGAGAGGGCACTCTCAACACGACACCCAATAATGACACCTCTACGCAGAAAACTTTGAGCCCTGAAGATGATCTCGATAAAGATTGAAACTTTTTTTTTTGCCTTATGATCTATGCATATTAACCATGGTGACGAATTCTTGTATGTGTGTTCATATTTGGGGGGGGGGGGGGTATCGTGAAAAAAGAGCCAGAGGCGACGGTGGGAATCGAACCCACGACCGCGGCGTCTATGAGCCGAGAGTCTCTCAAGCTAACCACTCGGCTACCGCGGTTTTGAATAATATAAAATAATAAAAAATAAATAAAAAAATATATATTTTGCATTATATAAATTCACTTTTTTCCACATCCTAAATGTATTTGTTAAATGTAAACAATGTTTGTAAATCCCAGGCCCTGAAGATGATCTCAATAAAGATCGAAACGTTGGCACGATAAAGAAAATGTTTTTCTAAAACCTACGTCACACCAGACCGCATCTCACGATCTCTGAATAATCAGTAACAAACACTGTGAAACTGTCTCTATTTTACAATTAAATGCCATCAAGAAGTGTCTGATCTAATAATATTTAAAGCTGGAAAATGATAGATAACCGGCCTGTAAACATATAATTAAGTTTCGGTATATAATGAGCTGTGTAAAAGAAGCCTATCCTAGAAAGTGCTTTTTACCTGAAGGGTTTGCAAATATTAAAAGTCAATTCCACGATAGAACGTTATAGGTCTCAGTTGAAGAAAGGCAGACCTGTGACCCTGAGGGAAAATTTACAAAAAGGTTGTAAATACAGTGTAAATCGTTTATAACGAACTTCAGGGAACCATAAGTTTTTGTAAGTTACAGCAATATGTCGCTTATAGTGAACAATTCGTTATATTTGATCATGTCATCAAATTAATAGGCATGTACGTTTACAGAAAAGCAGTTTTCGTTATAATTAGTAATCACTTAATTTATTCAGGTTTATGAGGAAGGACAAAATACAAAGTAACCTGTTCAATTAAGTAATTTGTTTACATAAATGTTTTAAAACATTAATACATATATGAACATGTTTGTAAAAATGTGAATGGAGTTATTTGACTACAGTATCACTGTAGTTTGTAATCTGTTATACATTTTTAACATTACGGCACTTACTAAATTGTTTGATTATTTTCTATTTATTTTCTCAATTTCTGATATTTTGGAACGAGATTTCCCCATTTCACTTGCGAGACTTCTCGCATAATATCCCCGATTCGATCCGAGATTTCAACTGAAAAGACTAAGGGCGTGGTTTTTTATTTATTCATTATTTTTTATTTAAACACTTCTTAAATACATTTATAGTTTTAAAGGAGGGCCGGGGGGCCGCGGTAGCCGAGTGGTTAAGGTGTCAGACTCTTGGCTAGTAGATCCCGCGGTCGCGGGTTCGATCCCCACCGTCGCCTCTGGACTTTTTCTGACGCCTAAGGGGACCGGTGGCCGCAATTGAAAAAAATTTACACGGCACTCATCAATGGAAGGTCCGGGGCGGGATCGGATCTCAGCGACCCGAATTTGGTCCCACCCCCCTTCAAAAATGAGTTTCTTCGATGGAAGAACACCGGTACAACGGGGGCTCGAGTTCACATTTGTGTTGCGAGCCCTCCCCCGAAATATGGAGCCAGGGATAAAATACAATAAGCTGTACAGCTCAGCTGCAGTGCTCAGGAGGGAACTCCTCCAGGCCCTGGTATCCAAAAAAAAGCGTGGTTTATTTTTAAATTTATTCATTATTTTTTATTTAAACACTTCTTAAATACATTTATAGTTTTAAAGGGGGAAGAATTGTTCCTAGACGCAATAGGCACGATTCCCAAACTCAATGTTTCAATTATTTGGATAATACGGATGGATTTTAAAAGTTCAGAAACTGTCGTTTTACATTGTCAAGATTTCTCACGGTTTCATGGTGATTTTCTTCCACATTTCACCTAAGAATTTCATCACCGATTAATGAAGAACATGTCTTCCACGAAGTTGGTTTTCAAAGGTCCTATCTTGTGAAGTAAACGTCCCATACTAACGATAGTTCTTTCATCATCACCCTCATCGAAAAACTAATTAATATTCCGTTCAGCTTGGGTAACACACAAATGTAGTTTTGAACTGAAAATATATATCCATATGGCGTGTCAAATTGCAATTTTAAACCATTAGTAACTGAGTTTTATTGAATTGTATGAATAAATTGACGATTATTTTTGTTTCTTTAACAAAGGGTGAGATATCGGGTTTCTCACTTTTAGACGGGAATACTAACAAGCCAATTAAATCTAATTGTGAGTAAATGTGTGTCGTATTGGTTCCACCACGTATCGAGGAACCGGCGAGAGCCCGGCCCCATTATGCATTCCGGTGCATGCAGCAAATGGCCTCAGCGACAGAAGGGGGAAAGGGAGACTCGGTTGAATGGCTCCTCGTTACCAGTTTATTCTTCCAAAAGAGAACTCTCGTAACTTATACATCAGAAGTCCCCCGATGGGATTTCCTCATCCGCATGACCGTCTTTATAAACCGAAACGCGAGAAATATGCCTCGACTCGAACTTTTCATAAAAACTCTTAAAATGAAGTACGGATTTTATTAGCTGAGACCTAATCAATATTTTCAAAAGGATTGCTTGATGCCGTCTTGAACACGAAACTCAAGGGTTCTTGTCATTTTATTTTCAGGCCATCGGACAATTCAATCTAGTCTTTATAATAAAATGTTTTGCTATAAGAAACTGTATCAATATGTATGTAATCAATCAGGACACATAAAAATACTAGCAACATTGGTACATACATGCAACAGCAAACATTTGATATATATTTTTTGATGTTTTTTTATTTGTATTCAATAAATATCAGTACATATTACAAATGTTTTCACAAAACGATTTTTCTTACTGTTGTAACACTAAGATTAATGCCAGCGCTGCACCCGGAGGACATATGTCATGAGAAACCAGCCAATACTGGCAATCTCTCTACACGATTTAGGAGAAAGATCCTGAGGCCATCGTCGGTTAGGGCGATGTGGAGGGATCCCGGGATGTGAATGTGTACAAAGAGATTGTGTAATTGGGGTTGGACGGATAAAGAGGTAGGTGTGAAACTTTTGGAATCAGGAACGATTAAGTTCGTGGACAAAAGGAATATTGAGGTCGTGCGGATAGTGAGGTTAGTGGCGTAGTGATCTGTTTTGGTGATTTGTCTGAAACCAGTTTGATTGGGTGCACTCGATGTTGGATGGCTTGGCAGAATCCACAGTTTCACTCCGTAACTCTAAATTACCTTCGCCAGTAATGCCTGCTTAAAGTTCAGTTTTGACGGTCAACACAGATTTTGGTCATAGAAGACTTCTTAGTTGTCCAAGTCTTCTGTTAAGGTGTTGCCTCCTAAGACTTTTGTGGGTACTCCAAATCAGCCTGCTGTCTAGTCATAAGTATTTTGGGTGAATGGAAGTCGGTTTCTCTTTGTTGTTGATATAGCATGGATGGAAAGACTTCAATGTTTTCAATGTTAGTAGTATTTTCCTTCATTCAATCATGTCCAAATTTTGCACCAGTCTTTTATCAGTTCAAGGTGTTCTTGTATGTGAACTGAGTGAGGTAGCGTGGAAAGGAATCGAGTTAGAGGAAAAAATTGCAGTTTTGTTAGCGTAGGTAATGATAGTATTGGGGTATAGGTCAGCAGTATAAAGATATAAACTCAAGTATGCGATCAAGAATCAGTCCCCTGTGGGACGCCGGCTTGTATCTGTCTAACTTCCGAGAATTCGTTGCCGCACCTCGCTATGAAGCAGCAGTCGAGTAGATAGGATTTCAGGATAGGATTATAAGGAGTGAATAGGAAGTGTTTAAGTTTATGAAGTGCTCGGGTGCCAGACCCTATCGAAAGCCTGTGTTCCATCTAGGAACGCCCCCTTTAAGCAACACACTTTATTCTGTACAACAGAAGAACTTGAACTACGGTGTTATATGAACCATCGGGGTGTCGGTGTTTTTGAAAAAAGCCCATTTGTAAGTATGTCTGGTTCGAATGCAGGACCGCTGGAACCAAAACCGGGACCTTTACCTTACAATGATGAACGCCGTGTCAACGCCTACTGTACCAGCCACCGACGCCCGATAAATGATTAAGAGAAATTTTTATTTTTAACGGAAAAACATTACAGCTAATAATGAAAAAATAACATAGTAGCAAGTAATAATTTTTATGAGCGTATATTCTGTGGAACTTTTTTTATATTTTCACAGAATGATGCTTACTAACTAATTAATAAATTATTGCGTTAAAATATATGTACACTTGTATATGCCTACTGCCGATCTCGTGAAATGATAACATCATTGAGTGATTGAGTTGTCCAAATCATGGAAAGCGGTTCAGGACGATATTTCAATCAATCGGAATGACCTGTCAATAGTGCCAAACCCTCTTTCAATTTACTAGTCAACAATGGAAACATTTTCGTTTTGCTTAGTTTTTGATCAATCAGTTAATTTCTTGCTTTCAACATTGGTTTAAATGGAGAAAAAAACTAACCTCATGTATATGGAAAAACCGGTCCACTATTTAAGATTTTTATTTTAAAAAAAATGAATTTGGATAAGGTTTTACATGTGCATTTAATAACGTCTGGCAAACCTTGATGGCAAATAAAACATTCTTTAAATCAGTAGATTTAATTCAATTTTCGACTTTCAATTTTGGAAAATTATCAATTTTTCAAATATGAAACATTTTTCTCTTTACCAGTACAATATGTTGACCATTTCTTAGTCATGACTATTCAAAAACATTGACTTGATGGTTCTGAACGTTATCAAAATCGGTTTATAAGATTCAGAAAAAGTGTACTTTTATGCATAAAAAGTAAATTTTCTGGCGAAAACCTGAAAAATCGAAATTTACTTTGGCAACATGGCAGTATGACCTTTCTGTAATCAGAGTCTTTCTTTAATCAATAGGCAAAAGCTTTTATTAAGGTTTAAAAAAAAAATGTTTTTTATCGTGCCAACGTTTCGATCTTTATTGAGATCATCTTCAGGACTCAAAGTGTTTGTCTTCTGTGTAATTGTGTCATTCTTGCGTGTCGGGTCGAGAGTGCCCACGACACGCAAGAATGACACAATTACACAGAAGACAAACACTTTGAGCCCTGAAGATGATCTCAATAAAGATCGAAACGTTGGCACGATAAAGAAAATGTTTTTCTGAAATCTACATCACATCAGACCGCATCTCACGATTTTTAAATAAATATCGATTAGCGGTCACTAATCACCACACACGGTTTTATTAAGGTTTGCATGAATACATTCAACGGCAGAAATATTGTGTATTTTACACGATTTTCATGTAATACGACAGGGAAAATTCTGTAATCTGTCAAAAGGAATTTAGGGTACAAGTGCAAGAAATCTAAATTTGAAAAAAAAAATCAATTGGAATGACACTTTATTATGAATTACCCAACTACCACGCCTTCCTGCTCAAATATTCTCTTTCATCATGGAATTTCTGTCAAATCTGGTATAAAAGGATTAATCTCAACGTTTCATTTTTGTTTTCTGGAAGTTTTACTGCCTAATTAACCTGGCCTTTTTGATTATTCTTGAATGATTTACCAAATTGCAAATTGACATGTAATTTGTAATAATGTCTGCATATCCTTGCTGGATAGGCCTGTTATAAGCACTTTGGACATCCGTCAATTATCAGTGCGTTTAATGTTTAATCGAATTTGTGTCTATCAATTGAATTTCTAATTATTTAAATAGTACAGCGAGTTATAACACAAACTTGAAAATGTTGCAGGTTTGGTCCCAGAAGGAGAAATGGGCAATACAACACGTTTTTGCGTAAGTAACGAATTTATTATTCTTATAAGAGATTTAGGAGGTTTTATATTTTTATTAATACTAACGTACTTTTAGCTAAATAGAACGAGTAACTTTTTTTTTAAACAATTACAACAGTATTTCACACCAAACAATTTTGAACCCTTTTTAGATAAAAAATAAAATAAATGAACTGTAATAACGACTAACACAATTTACGGGTTAAATTATGACCTAGATCGTTACTGAGAGAAAACTATAAAAATAAATTACAATAGGTTTACATAAACATCTCAACGATCACCTCGCGCAATTTCACTGCACATTTTACATACATATTAAATATGGTAATCAAACATCGGTAAAAGGCAAGTTAATCTATGGTATGATCTTTCGTATGAATTTTATCCCGATCAAGATTTATGTTGAAGTAAACTAAAAAAATTTAAAGCTGGATTATATTGAAAAATTAAAAAAAAAAAAAAATTATAGCCCTTTCATCTTGTCCATTTGCGTCATTTTCAAAAATATAGTCTGATCATATATGTATTCTATTAATTCAATTTAAAAAAACCATTTACAAAATGATAAACGTATTTTATTAACCAGAGGATAATTGCGTTTAATAGCCCTTTGGAAAAATTTGGAGGATCGAAGGTAGCAGAATAAAAATAGCTGTTTAAAATGGGTAAGCCTGTACAATTTCTAGATATAAAAGGGGCTTACATACGACCTTAATACAAGTTTAATGAAAGTAATAACACAATGTTTCTATGTTTGGATAAAAAGTAAACATACTTGCGACATAAAAACTAGTTTAAATAAATTAACAAACATGCCTTAGCAAATCTATAAAAACATACAAAATATCAAATAAGGCCGTTTCTGTGACAATGAACTATTTTTATATCTAGTTATATCGGTGCTTTAGCTCAATTAGTACGCAAGTACGTTGTCCAAATCAAAAGAAAGTATATTTGTAATATGAACAGAGTGGATCTAATTTATTATATTTTAGGAAAACCATAATTTCGTTTTTTTTTCGTTATGAACTATGCATATTAGCCATGTGACAATTCGTATATGTGTGTTCAAATTTGGGGGGGTTATTGTGAAAAAAGGGCCAGAGGCGACGGTGGGAATCGAACTCACGACCGCGGCGTGAGAGTCTCTCATGCTAACCACTCGGCTACCGCGGTCCCCAAAAACATAAAATATTCAGTAATGATTTGTCTTCAACGATGAACGCTTTTGATTCGTGTGCAACTGGGTTTTATGCCCATTAGTTCGCAGTTCCCTTGGATGTTCAAATAAAACGTAAGCACGCCTGCAATATAAACACTAGTTAAAGTTATTTATTGTATAATATCTTTGAAATACCGTAAAACATAAAATATTTAATAAGTACTTATCATGAACTAAACTGTGCAAAAATGAAGAGCGATATTTGCAATTTATTCTTATCCTATTTTTTTTATTAGCTTTATCAGGGATATTCAGCCAGATTCAGGTACCAGGGACTAACAAACTAATTAACTGTCTATGTAAAGAAATAAATAGATGAATAAATAAATGAATAGGCTAATAATATATAAATAATCGGATAAACAGATAAACAACTTAAACACTAATGTCACAACCGATATATTCTTGTTAGTTGGATAAAGCAAAGGCCTAGCCAAAACTTCTTGTGCTTCATTCTTGCGGGCACTATGGAACGGGTTCCGTCTTGCAGAAATGACAATATTTCAGTCCTCCGTTAGCATCGTAATGCGCTGAGATTCACTACCAGGCCACCTATTGGCACTTCCAGCATCTCGGAATCGGGCTAAAGTCCCGGACATGCCGGTGACCTCGATGACTCATCTCACAATAATATTTCACAATAATATTATGTCTTTCCATGGCTAAAGTATACAACTTACAACTGGATTAAATTTGAGAAAAGACGAGAAAAGGTGTTTGTTTACAAAATGAGTAATCTTCATGTTTACTTGTCTTAAGTCAATCTGTTATTAAAAATGAAGATTATCAAATTTTTTATTTACTTTTCTATTTGGCTTTATCCAACTAACAGAAATTCTCGGTTAATTTAATTTAAATTAATAGAATAAGAATAAACTAAAATATCAATATTCATTTTTGCGCAGTTTGGATTGATATCGATATACTGGGATTTTAGGTCAATTGGTATGCACAAACTTCCACCTAAATAGCAGTATAACTGGCGTACTTTCTCCATAACCAGAAGTTAAATAAATGCAATGTCTCAGAAAATATATATATAAAACATATAAAATATTCAGTACGGACACGTTTGCAACAAGAACTACTTTGATATCGATTATATCGGAGCTTTAGGTTAATTAGTACGCATGTACGATATTCAAATAGAAAGTAAACATAATTACAACGTAATATACTAGTTGAATTTATTTATATATCTTACAAACACCATAAAACATAAAAAAAAAGGATTTCTATACAACAATGAACTATTATAATATTGTGTTTTAGGTCAATTAGTACGCATGAAATTTATGTAACATATCTTATAAAAACTATAAAAACAAATAAAATATTCAGTAAGGACTTGTTTACAACAATGAACTATTTTGACATTAGTTATATCTGTGTTTTGGTCAATTAGTAAGTATGTACGACTTTATATAAAATGAAAAGTACGTGCGATATAAATACTACATAATATAAACTATTATTTTTGGAAAAATCATTAAAACATATCATACATTCCATAACAAACTTGTCTAATTTTATCGGTGTTTTAAATGAATATGTAGGCACGATTTCCACACAAATCTATGACTTACTATGACCTTCAAATTTACAAATGCATCTCTACGTTTAATGATCGTTTGTTGTTACGAAAAGGTATTTCTGCTTTTAATGACTAGTCCATTCACAACAGACTTTTGATTTTTTTTTTCTTTCCGTGTTTCCCTAAACAATGAAACTTCTAGACCTTTCCCAATTGTCGCCGGAGTTCCCCAAGGTTCAATCCTAGGGCCATGTTTGTTTCTTTTTTTTATAAATCCACTCCCCTCACTGAGAAATTGCAAAATTGCGCTTTATGCGGATGACATAGCTGTCTATTGTTCATCTTGGAGGCCTAAGACAATTGTGAAAAGACTAAATGACAGCATCACCAGGATTTGCAGGTTTTGTCACCGCTGGAAACTTAGGATTAATGTCCCCAAAACTGAGGCCATATTTTTCACAAAACAACGACTAATATTTAGGGGAAACCATTTCAATTCACGGACACAAAATCGAGTGGTGTGAAAGGGTAAAGTACTTCGGTTTAACTCTAGACCGAAAACTTAACTTCTCGAGACATATAAATGAAATAGTTACAAAAGGTAAAATAGCTATAAAAGCCTTATTTCCGCTGATCGCCCGTGAGAGTGGAATGAGCTTTGAAAATAATTATTTATTAATTAGTTATAAAACCTATGCTGCTGTATGCTTGCCCAACATGGAGTTACACGTGCGAATCCAACATCCAAAAACTGCAAGTGGTCAAAAATAAATTTCTAAGGTTTATTACGACACTACCACGATACACCAGAATTGGCCTCCTCCATGAGAGAGCGGGAGTGGAGTATATTAATTCTGAATTAAAGCGTCTGTCCAGGAATTTTTTTATGGGTCTCTCTTCCAGCAAGAACACTACTTGTAGGGATATAGGAGTGTATGATGTAAACTTTCCATGGAAACATAGAAGGATCAGGCACAATACATAAATTTAGGATCTGTGATATATTTATTTGTTGTTGTTGTTTCCTCTAGAGCTGTCATACTATAAGACAATTTGTGATAATTCAATTACCCGTACTGCATTGTTCTTGTTATTCTTAATTAAACATTTTAAGAAAACAAAACTTTTATATTTATAATCTTGTTAACACATTTTTGTTAATTCATTTCCTAATTGTTATCCTATTTGATACCTAGTGGGTTTTTTACGAAAATTTTTCCCACTATTTTTCTAGTTTGATTAATTAAAAATAACAACAAACTAGGACTAGGTGCGTTGATAGGGAAATTTTTGAAATAGGAAGTAAAAGTGCCCCGCCACTTCCCCTGCTTAATGAATGTATGTAACATAATGTATAAGTATATTTTTTAATAAATGTTTATTCATTCATTCATTCATTCAGACATTTGATTAATCTACGTAATTGTCAATACATTTCTTTTTCATCAAAAACGTTCTTTTCTCGAAACAGTATTCCGTATCATATTCCTGAGGTGGTGTCCCTCTTGGGGAGGTCTCCGCGGTTACTGATTTGGGAGTGGTCTTTAATAAGAAGTGTACCTTTGAGACCTTTGCATTGATCCATTTGTTGACAGTAACGAGTTTTTAAGTAATAGTATGGATGTTGCTCTTGAACTGCACTGATTTTTAATTTTTCTTATTTTTATTTACATATATATTTTCGACTGTTGTCATGTTTGTATACTTTTATACACAGTTTTACCTAATGTATTATTGTTACTATTTATTACATTTTGACTGTTCTATTTTCTGGCTGCTTCCCTGTTTAAACTATACAAATGAATAAATAAAAAACATATTTTCGACCTTGATGCTAGTTAATGTAAACTAATATCTCTTACAAAAAAATATGAAACCAAATAAAATATTCAAAAAGATAGTGTTTACAGTAATCAAATATTTTGAATTCGGTGACATTTTTTTTCTTCTTGTACAGCATTGTTTATAAAATGTATTCAATAGGGGCGGACAACAGGCGATGATATATTCTTGAATGGTACGCGGACATAAGAATATGACGACCCGAAGAAGCGATGTAATTTGTGGACATTGAAAGTTAAATTGGATAGATCATCGTGATCTTCCTGGGCTGGGGCTGACTTTCAATTCAACTGATTTCGTATTCCCTCGGAATAAGAATTTGTCGCCGGATCCGCACATATTTCAGCGTTTGTATGAAATAAAAGTTTTGTTTTCTTAAAATGTTTAATACCAACAACAATTTTTTTTTAAATTAATGCAGGCTAGTTTTAATTTTGTGGTATATTGGCTGTACACAAGGATAATTGTATTCCTGCAGTTTTTTTTTTCAAGTTTTTTTATTTTTTGTATTTTCAATTATTAAATATAAAATTCGTTCAATGAAAGTTTAAGATAAATTAATACATAGAACCAAATATAGACTCTAATAAAAAAAAAACTGTTATTTAGTTGTTTATTTAATTTGATATGTAATTTTTGTTGTTATAATAATTACATTATTTTTTTTTTTTGGCGTTATGAACTATGCATATTAGCCACGTGACAATTCATATATGTGTGTTCAAATTTTTTTTTTTTTTTTTTTAGCCACGTGACAATTCATATNTGTATGTTGTGTATCTATTCTTAAATTGACAACCTGAGGTACTAACAAGAGGCTAGCTTTTTAAAATAACGACGTAATATACAAGTAAAAGCAGAGAGTCAGTAACCAGATCGAGATGCTCAAATGACTGCAGTTCAATACAAAATACGCGAGAAAGACAGGAAAGAGAAGGAATACATGCGGAGGGCCGGCGATGACCTTAGCTGTTTGTCGGCCCATAAACCTTCCACTTTATATACTTCCTATGGCCTCTAGAATCCTAAGGCCTTAAGGAGGGCCTTAAAACGAGGAACATACTTACCCGATGCAACGCTATGCGACGATGCCCGATGCTACCAAACGCCTTGTCTCGTTTTGGTAGGGTGTGCACATCTATGCGACGTCAAGCGCACGCCTCGTAGTCACACAGCATGTATCACAATCGCAACGCCTCCTTTGTTCTTAATGCATTATTTTGAGCAAACCATGAAATAAATTGTTAGTTAAATTTTATGAGTAAAACCGTATAATAAATTGTTAGTTGGGGGACCGCGGTAGCCGAGTGGTTAGCATGAGAGACTCTCACGCCGCGGTCGTGGGTTCGATTCCCACCGTCGCCTCTGGCCCTTTTTTCCCGATAACCCCCAATTTGAACACACAAGAATTCGTACTATGGCTAATATGCAAGATCATAAGGCCAATAAAAAAGAAAAAAATTAATTATATCAAAACATTGTATTACGACGTTTTGATAAATTTTCTACCAAACCATTAAAATTCATTTTTTTTAATAACTCATGAATTTTTGATCTCGGTTAATTTGGTTTATATTAAAATAAGTATGTTGTAATTAATATAACGACAATAATACATATCGTTTGAATAAAAATATGAGTGTCCGGTTCTTTTTTCTTCGACTGTACTCGATGCTACCCGACGAAAATTTGGACAGTGGGGATCGCAGAGCGTAGAGTAGGGTAGCTTTGCAAAGCATCGGGCAGATGTGCACGGGGATAATACAATCTTATGGAAAAATGGACTTTGGATTTGCGTCGGGTAGCATCGCATAGCGTTGCATCTGGTAAGTGTGTTCCCTGCTTAAGTCTCCTACGCATCGCGTAAATAAGTGACCAGATTTCGTCTTGTGAAACAGAATCCCATTCTTCAACAAGAGCGGTTTGAAGCTGATCAACGTTTATTGGAGCTGGCGAGTTCTGACCCGTCTCTTTATCATGTCCCTTAAGTGTTGTACAGAATTTACGTCAGGAGATCGTGCCGGCCAATTCAATTTGTAATCCCTACATCTTCAAACTAATAAGTGACAATTCGAGCTACATACGGTCTAGCATTATCATGCGTTAACCTAAATTGTCCGCAATATATGGTGCGAATGGGACCACAACCTCAATACGTTAGTCAAAAATTCATTCTGTAAGATAATCAGTTCGGTACGGGCATGACGTTGTTACCACCCCATACATTAACTGTCTTTGAAATGGCTGTGACTCACGAAGTGCCCATGAAGTAAAGCATTTTCCACACACGTTACCGGTCAGGATTGCCAGAAACCAAACCGCTATTCATCTGTGAAGCGAACAGTCCCCTTTGTTCAAGTTCCGAGCGAGATCCTGATTTGGACGTCTAGAGACTAGGCCATTCTCATAAAACCTTATGGTGACTGTTTAAGAGCTCCCCTACAGTTACAGACAGTTTGGAGTGACTACCTATAAAGGAAGCCGTTAAATGCCGGTCCGTAGCGCGGTAAGAGCAATAAAACGATTACGCCGTCCATTGCCGTCGACCACTACCATCTTTTTGATCGAGACTTCTGGTGTTCCTAAACCACTGTAGACCATCGTGAATGACCCCACCCCTCCAAAAAAAATGCACTTGGGCTATGTATCGAGGGCTACGACCATCATTGGCCAAAGCATCTGCCCAGGCAAGATCTTCTTGACGTAAAACGATTCTTTTAAGAAAACAAATTAACTTTTTACTAAAGTTTATCGCTTCATTTAAGAAAAAAAAACGATTAATTCACTCGATAAGCTGCCTATGGACTAGATGAATTGAATTGGACATTATTTTCAATTACAATTAATTAAGGTTTTTAGTTGAGATAAAAAAGTCAATGGCACGAGAGGGATTCGAACCTACGATCTTCGGCTAGATACGCCGCTGCTCTACCACTTGAGCTATCGTGACCTCGATCCACTCGGACACCAACTTCCCATCTCAACCGCCTTTTGAGTTTTCCCTCCTTTTTGCCATTTTTCAAATGTCGTGGAGTCATTTGTCGCCGAGAATCCAATCCGATTACACGACATTTGAACTCTACCACTTGACCTATCGTGACCTCGATCCACTGGGACACTAACTTCCCATCCCAACCACACCTTTTGAATTTTCCCTCCTTCTTGCCATTTTTCAAATGTCGTGTAATCAATATTATGATCATAATTCAAGACCATTTCCAATCTGTCTCCAGGCCCAATAATCGTTTCTGGACTATTTGACTATCTTCATGCAATTTTTTTCGCAAGATGAAAGTTTAAACATTCAAAAAACTTGAATTTATACGACATTTAATAGTAATAAATGATATGAAAATAAATCGATAAGAAAACAAGATTAGGATTTGTTTACATACACAAATGTTTTACTGAATGATTTTTTGTAGATCGTGAGGTGGGTGCAGGCAAACATTTTCTTTATCATTCCAAACTTTCGATCTTTATTGAGATCATCTTCAGGGCTCAAAGTGTTTGTTTTTCGTGTAGATCTGTCATTCTTGTGTGTCGTGTTGAGAGACTCGAAACGTTGGCATGATAAAGAAAACGTTTTTTTAAAACCTACGTCACACCAGACCGCACCTCACGATCTCATTGGCTAACAGCCACTAAACACCACACGTTTTACTAAATTAACGTTACTGAAATTTAGGTGAACATTAAACATTTCATTCACTAATTTCGTGGTCCGCATGACCAATTAATATATTACAATTAATTAAGGTTTTTAGTTGAGATAAAAAAGTAAATGGCACGAGCGGGATTCGAACCCACGATCTTCGGCTAGATACGCCGCTGCTCTACCACTTGAGCTATCATGATCTCGATCCATTCGGACACTAACTTAACAAAAAGGAGGGAAAATTCAAAAGGTGCGGTTGAAATGGGAAGTTGATGTCCGAGTGGATCGACGTCACGATAGCTCAAGTGGTAGAGAAGCGGCGTATCTAGCCGAAGATCGTGGGTTCGAATCCCGCTCGTGCCATTGACTTTTTATCTCAACTAAAAACCTTAATTTTAATATATTAATTGGTCAAACGGACCACGAAATTAGTGAATTTAAGGAATTATTTTCAATCTAAAGAGTGTAAAACGATTAGTAACACCTTGTAAAGATAAAAACAAGTTATTAATGTTATGTGTACTTTTTAATTCAACTGAAGTCACAAATAAATACAAGTGTCTGGTTTTTGTCTTTTGAGTGCATATCGGAGTTTGCGTTTCTCCGTAAGGTAGAGACATAATTCCTTATTTAACCAGATGGATAGGTAAGAATGGTGTAGGGTCAGTTTTGGAAGGTCTCTATTGCATCAAAAATTTATCAACAAGAAATATCCCCCACGTCGATTTCTCAACTGTCGTACCGAGAGGGGAGATAAAGAAAGTGTTAGGGAAAGGTTGAGAACGGGAGGGGAAAATTTACAGTTTATACAACTCGACATTTTTTGTTCCTACCCAGAAAAACATTTGCAAATATGTAAGCAAAGAGAACTTTGTGCCACAATATCAAACGGAGAAAGCTTTTCTACAGTTAGAAAGTCATGCCCAAAGGCGATTTGGTTTTTGTTTATCCCTGTCTTATATTATTATTAAGTACAATTGTAAAATGAACTCATGCTTTTATTTGTATAAATATGAAAAGACATTTTAGTTTCAGTGTTGTATGCGTTTATGTTGTACAAGTAATTAATTATCCATTATTCATGATAGGATATTTCAACGTTTTGCGCTCTAATTTTATTGTTTCGATTTTTCCAAGGAGGTAAAATGTCCACCCCAATTATGACAAATTATGACAGAACGGATAGTTTTATTATTTACTTATTGAAAGGGAGTGATAAGCAAACTCATTACTTTATATGTCAAAACCTGGCATAACTTATGTCCGATCTCACAAATATTTTATTTTTAGCGGTAGAAATTTTGTTTAATTTAATATATTAGACGTCTGTAATTAAATTAGATGTAAGGTAAACGAAATGGAAGGAAAATTGGATTGGACGACCAAAGCCCATGAATGCACCCGAAAATATAATGAAACGGAGCATACAGTGACAGGATTTTATCCAACATATTTATTGGAAGGGAAAATATTGCTACTTTGCCAGTTGCATTGAAACAGGAAAAAACACATAAATACCTATTTCGAGGTAGAAAACTTGACTTTGAAAACCCCATACGATCACAGAACTATAATAAGCAAGAGTCCACAAAAACAGAAGTGCTAACTAAAAGTAGGAAATTTAATAGAAAGAAATTAGATGAACTCAAAATTGGACCATATAAAATTTTGGAAAAGTTTTTCAACTCAATTTACAGAATAGACACTGGGTATAGAACATCAGCGTCAAATCTTTTCCAGATCACAAAAAAACTTGTTCCCGTTTCAGATGACGTCAATAAAACAACATAAATAATAATTCAATTAATTAAGGTTTTTAGTTGAGATAAAAAAGCCAGTAGAAGTACCACGTTAATCTGTAGCGACGACATTCTTTTACATCTCTCCCTCCATAGTTTTTACTATTATTATTATTATTATTATTATTTATTAAATTCACTAGTTTTCGTGGTCCGCTTGACCAATTAATATATTACAATTAATTAAGGTTTTTAGTTGAGATAAAAAAGCCAGTGTCACGAGACGGATTCGAACCCACGACCTTCGGCTTGATACGCCGCTGCTCTACCGCCTGAGCTATCGTGACCTCGATCCACTCGGACATCAACTCCCCATCTCAACCCCACCTTATGAGTTTTCCCTCCTTTTGCCATTTTTTAGTTGGTCAAGCGGACCACGAAATTAGTGAATATAATAATAAACATTGTTTTACATAACTCACTCTCAGTTTAAATTAAATGCGATATTGCTGTTGTTTTGGCAATTAGATTTTTACACATTCTGACTTCTATAAGTATTGGTTTGTTTTACATGAAATGTTAAATTTTATAGTTTCAGAAATTCCGAGAGGATATACCGGTTTGATGTTGTTTACTTCCAACTGTTACATATTATAATTAAACAGTTATTAATCCTCCTTTTTTGTTTATAATAGTGAGCTCCCCAAACCATTACACACTTTTTAGCATACCTCCAGATATGAACATAGAAACAGACGATTTTCGTGTAATATTCCTTTACGAATTTAAACTTGGTCATTCGGCGGCTGAGGCTACAGGAAACATCACGAAAGCGTTTTGGGAAGGGAGTGTATGTACGCTCCGTTAATTTGAACGGACCTTTCGCCGTTGGTGTGCTAGGTTTGGTGCTACCGAATTGGAAAACGAGCATCGCGGAACCTACTTCAATTGACAAGAATGTCCGTGACCAGTATCAAACAGTCAGAGGACTCGCAACACAACTAAATGGAATCGCAGCTACCGTGTCAAGACAATTAAGGAACATAGAAAAAGTCAAAAAGCTTCATCTATGGGCCCCTCATTAGCTGACTGAGCAACAGCAGTTAAAGCGCCTTGAGACATGCGTTTCGTTGCTCGCCAAGCAAAAAAACCGAGCCTTTGCTTGAAAGAATAATCATTTGCGATGAAAAATGGATTGCGTATGACAATCATCGTCGGTCAGGGCAGTGGTTAACATCGACGAAAGACTAGGACACATACCAGAACCAAATTTACAACCCAAAAAATTGATGGTGACCGTATGGTGGTCCATGGCTGGAATTATTTACTACTCCTTTTTGCCTAGAGGTGAGACCAATAACTATACATCGTACTACAAGGAAATTGACGAAATGCTTAAAAAATTACTCAAAAAAACAACCTGCATTGGTAAAACGGAAAGGTCCTAACTCCTCCACGACAACGCCAGGCCTCATGTTTCAGAACATACTGTAAACAAATTGAAAGAGCTTGGCTACGAAATACTTCTGCATTAACCTTCTTCTCCAGACTTGTCTCCAACAGATTTTCTGCTGGATTGGAGGATAACGTCAGTAACACCTGGAAGAAATTGAAAACATGTCGTTACGATGTACGTGCGCTTCACCTACACCGATAGCAAACCAGAACACTTCAGCCGGATCTTTGACCATTTGGAAAGGTGTTTGAAACGGGCAGGTGCTTGAGAATGGATTGTATGCGACAACGCTTTTTTTTTTCACCTGTTTAGGAATTTAAACAACTTCGACAAAGGAATTTTTTTTAAATGATGTTCAAGGCAAAAAAGAGTTTTCAGGTTTTGTTTCATTTCAAAGCGCAGAATTCTTCAGTTCCAGCCTAAAAAATTGGTCACGTGTGGGGAAAAATGTGTAGAAAATAAAAGAAAAACGTTGAATAAAATTCTTTTTTTATGGTAATTTTACTAAAAAACCTTTACCTTGGAAACGGACATTTTATATGAAACATCCCAATAAAAATTGCGAAGTTTCAGACATTTTTTAAAATGTTTTGGTAGTTTGTTACTTTTCAATATTGATACAGACGATTTTTCTCTATTATGAAGTGAAGTTTTGAAAATGTACCTAATAATGTTTAATATTATATTCATACTTTTTCACACTCTTCTGTAGAATTCCATTTTGCTGTTGTTTAAAATGCAACCAAAACGACTACATTTGTTCGTAGAATAATATTAATATTCTTACTAAAATTCAAAGAGAGGATGTGCTTAAACAACATTTACCAATGATAACAACAGAACCGTCTTTCCAATTCAAATGATTGCTATTTCCAATTAAACTGGCTTTGCAGTAACGATAAACAAATCACAAGGTCATTAATTAATATTTTGAGGATTGAATTAAGAGGATACGTTGCATGCTCCTTGATGGGGGGGGGTTGTTTGTACTTGTACCAGATGGAGTCAACAAATACATTGTATATCCAAGGGGATTGCAATGAATTTAACGTTAAACACAAGAGTAATTACAATTTGATACAATGTAATCTAAAGCAAAAATAACTTTGCATATGTTAATATCTAATATCTGTCACGGGCTCAGCCCGGACATAGGAGATAAGAGTGAGAGGAGGGGGGTGACGAACAAGCTGAGGCAGGAGTGCTCGCTTGGATCTTGCCGCGACCCTAACGTTTGACAAGCCCGTCCGTAAGTCCGATATAACATTTGTCCTGGGTACTGACTTGAAGGGACTAACCGATGTGTGTACTTAATTCTTGAATAAAAGGTGAAAGAATTTGTTTCCAATTGGTGCGTTTATTTATTTCCCTTGTAACCCACTGCGTACTCTGACTAATTTCAGGGGTAATTAAATGTACCTCAAGTTCAGAGGTGACATTCTGGTAGCAGAGCGTTTAAATTATTTATGGTGAAGGATCCTATTTTTTTAAATTGATTTTGTAAATAATTTTTGTGTAAATATATTGTAAATAATTTTCCTTTTTTCAGTGGCAGTTCCATCCTTTTATTTCGAATTTTATCTATTGTTAATTTATCCCGAGGTTCAAGTTTATTTAATGCATGCATGCGTATGATTTTTTGTTCAACGTTTAAAAGAGCGAAATTCAGGAAACGGAACAATTTCCGTTATCGCTCTACACCTTATCGCCAGTAATACGCCGATTCAAAACAAAGTAGCCGAGTTTCGAGAAATATTTTCTTTTACATAATAGAAACAATACTTTTAATCTATATTCATTTATTCATTGCATACCTTTTGATTTATTTCTGATTTCTTTCACCGTAATGGAACGAAAATGTACAAATATATGTGCAACGTGTTTTACAGACGCCGGAGCGGAAACATTCTCAACTTGCAAAAAGTGTAGGCGAAATTTCCATTACGAATGTTCACGAATCCAAAGCCGGTCCAATTGGACTAAAATATCTACAGACCGTAGACCCCTATGGTTGTGCGACTCGTGCCAGGAAATGGGTGTACTTCAAAAACAAGTACAAACCCTCCAAGCACAAAACGATGAAAATCAATCCTCGACCCGTTCCGAGTTCAGCTCAATTCGGGAGCAACTCGCATCTATCACGACCCTTATACAGAACCTCATAACGACAACTAGCACACAAAAAAACACTGAAACCCCAACAAATAACGATAACATAGTCCCCAGCGAAATTATCCCTCCTCCAGTCGCACAAATGCACCCTATCCAAAACATACCTCGGTACATTGAGGCAGAAGTAGAAAAGATCCCTCTCCTAAGAAACAACAAACCTTGGTCGGTCGTTTCCTTTTTAGATAGACTTTCTCAAATTAATGAAGTTAACAGCGAATACTTTCCGGAAATTTTTAAAAGGCTAGCCGCAACACAAAACAATCCTCTTTTAAGAAGGCTCGCCGTAGGGATACCATCTTTTGAAGCCATTTCCACATGCATTGTTCGTGAACTTACCACTCCCCTAATAAGGACTCACCTAATTTCTCGAAAGGTTTCGCGCCCACAAGGTCATAGGGAGTCGTTCAGAAGCTATACAGAGGACGTATGTCGATTTGCACGTCTACTTACCGAATTCTCGGACGAAGAAATACTTGAAGCTATTTTAAATAATGTCAATTTAAAGACAAAATCCAGATTTCAGTTCGCGACTAGGCCTTCTAATTTAGAAGAGTTACAAGACCTTGTAACTTACGTCGAAAAGCAAGAAATCCTGGCCATGGCTTCCGATAATAACTTTTTTAGTTCAGGATGGCAGGAGTCACCACAAAAGCGATTCTATAGGTTTCACTACGGACATTATAGGGATAACCGTAGACAAAACAATTTCCATTATATAAACCGAAATGAACATCAAAACCGAAGCACATCCTCCCAAAGAGGTAAATCAAGGGAAAAGTCCACCCGAGAAACCAATTCGAACGACAAAAGGCATTCCGAATATAGCGGCAAGTCAAACTACTGGAACAAACCATTTAAAAATCAATCCGAACAGCGAATAAAACAAGAAAGGGTATACACGGTAAAGAAAGCAAGTAAGACAGACGTCCCACACCCAAAACCCAAAAAAGGAAGCCCCTCAAAAAACGAATAGATCGGGTCTGCAGGTCGGAGAGACAGGAGGAAATTATCCAAATTTCAACATCACCCATTAACAACTATTTACAAATTTCCCTCCAGAATTTAGAATATTTCGCACTAATCGACACTGGTGCATCCGTGTGTTGCATAAGCCGCGACACATATAAAAAAATTAAAGATTCAACCTCTAACATAAAAAATATAGAGAAGTGTGACATCTCAGTCGTAGTAGGAGATTCCAACGTCCTCAACTGCGATGAAAAGGTAAAGCTTAAAATTAGCATTAATTCCTTGTCTTGGTATTTTCATTTCATAATAATTGACAAACTCCCTACCGACGTAATTTTAGGCTTTAATTTCCTTCGGTTCTCAAGGATGACAGTAGACCCTAGTCATTCGCAAATTTTTTTCGACTTTAAAAAAGAAGAAAAAATCAAGTTGATAAACAATAATACCACTTCTATTCAAAACATGGCATCAGTTAATAAAGAAAACTTATTAAAACATCTAATAACCTTGTACCCGAACACTCTCACTGACCGTCTGGGACTGACACAGCTCATCCAATGCACCCTCCGTCACTAAATAAAATATTGATATCAAATACCCAATTGCGCTCGTTTAATTTATGTTTATGCTCCTATCTATCAATAGTAATATTTACACTCAAAATGATGTGTTAAATAGCATTCTTTATTATCCTTCAAGGATCCTCAACGTCGGATTATAAAACTAGTTAATAATAAATAAAACATGTTTTTGAAACGATTTTCCATTCTAAACCATAACATTCACTTCCCGCTGTGTCATCCGATGTAACTAAGCTGAAATGTTGGGGATTTGCAGCCAAGCGGGCTTAAGACTTTTTGATAAATGCCTTCAGACAAGTGGAATATGAACGGCACTCGTACTCCAAGCTTACTGATAAAAACTGCCTCAGAAGTGAAATATTGGTGTTACATTTTGGATACTAGACATTTTTTTCATCTTACTCCGCCAAACAATGCTTCCCACCAGCGCTAACTACTTTGGTTATTTATGGATCTCAGTTAGCCAAAGCCTTAGTTAAACATGACGTGTTTATCAATAATAATAATTATTTTTTCTATGTAATCATTAAACTTGTTTTGTGTAGGTAATTTCAAAATCATTTCTAATGTTTCCTGCAGAGTTATTCTAAAAAAGCTTCTCATGTGTTTCCAGGGTGTTGGGGAAAGATACTGACGGTTGCAATCAATTTACCATATTAATTTACCTTAACTGCCCTTAAAATGTGACATATGTTTGCTTATTGTCTATAGTTTTTAAGACCTATTAAGAAAATTAAAAAAATAGTAATGACATGAAAATGTTGGAATTTATACCGGTTGGCTTGCTTGAAGGTAGCCGATTTCACGGGTTTTCTATCTGGCAGGTTTTACACATTGTTAACGAGAAAATAGGATCTCTACCGATGATCGACCGCAAATCTTGGATTGGAGGATAACTTCAATAACAACTGGAAGAAATTGAAAACATGTCGTTACGATGTACGTGCGCTTCACCTACACCGATAGCAAACCAGAACACTTCAGCCGGACCTTTGATCATTTGGATAGGTTTTTGAAATGGACAGGTGCTTGAGAATGGATTGTATGAGACCACGCTTGACGGGAAAAATACGTTGGTTGCCTGGGACAACACCGGATTAGAGGAAAAGCCGGCCGTCAACCGCGGAAAATTCCCTCCCCCCTGTGTTTTGTGGTTTTTCCATGAGATCTTGTGAGCTCCTTCAACCGGATCAATCCTGACGTGCATTGTTCTCAATTTGATTGGTTGAAGACGGCAGGCAATTGAAGAGGAAAGTTTGGAGTGGAGACGTAGAAAAGATATTCACGTTTCGTCGCCTCCCCGCAAAAGTTGAGAGTCAGTCAGGATTTTCACAACAAATTACACACGTTTTCATCCTCCCACGGATATTAAAATCCGGCACTTCCTATGTATATTTATGCTTCAATGTTAATTAAAATGATTTATGTATACATTTTAACATAGGTATGTACAATAGTTGGTCATTCGTTGTTTATGTCTCAATCACCATTGAATAGTAATGTGTAATAATTCGGGTAAAAAATGTTCGTACTTACAAAACACAACACAAATTGAATACATAATTCATAAAAAAATAAGTACTTTGGGAAAATTGAGCAGCCGAAGACTCTCGGTCGTGGGTTCGACTCCCACTGTCACACCAGGAATTTTCGGCCCCTCTCCCCCTAAAAATAATGATCATACACGTGATAATAATATGGAACAAAAAGGCATTAAAAAAATTGTGCTATTTTAACTCAAACAAAATCAGAAAATACTACTTGTTGTATGTTGGTTGTAATGACCTTCACAAATCAAAAATTTTTATATATTTTTAGATATTTATGAACATAAGTGAAGTTCATGACATTAATCGATTAGAAAAAGCTATGCCCTTCTAAATTAAAGAATTCATTAATCGTATCTCCCTTACTTTCTGTTCACGGAGCCACTGTCGTTTTAGACGTGAAGGTTGTTGCACGTAAGTATTGAATTGGCATAAGAGGAATTTTGGAATATTTTGAAGCTAGATCTTGCAATTTTTTTTTATAAAGGAGGCATTTATGTCGTGATGGAAGGTATTGGAAACATAAAACGAGGAGTTGGCAATGGATCTGATTATTCTGAGAACGAAAGGCTTGGTTGAACCCCACATTTCTAAACTATATGACCTTATTAGTTTCGGTATTGCATTGAATATGAATATTTTTTGTGAAAGTTATGTATTGGGATTTTGTGGTGTTGAGTTTGATTCGCCGTCTTTTGAACGATTTTTCAAGGGAATATAAGTTTCAAAGGAATTATCCTCAACATAATGTATGATTGTTGTATCTCGGTGGGACGGGAAGTAGCATACATTGAGCACCCTAAACGACCGATGGTGCTACCATGAGGCGCTACTCGAAAGTACATGTCGGCCAGGCAGAACTTCAAGTAGAGAAAATATGTAAAAGGTAGGAATCGTTGATTTACTAAAGTAAACCCAGGTGAAATGCTCGATGGAATGCTTGTTCGAAATCGAGATATACCTATTCTTCTCAAGGGAGGATTCAAAGATATCCACAACACGAGGAGAATGTTCAACAGTAGAATAGTGATGCCGTAATCCAAATTGATGGTGGGGATTAATATTACAAAATTCCAGGTTGTAGAGTATCAACAACGAGCGTATACTTAGTACACGAATGGACCAAGGATGGGATACCTAGAGAACTCAAGCGTAAAAATAGAAAGGATATGCCCCATACTCTAAAGTACCTGTTAGCCAGGTCGGACTTACGGTTGAAGGCGTGTGTTGAGGTTAGAGGCTCCTACAATCAGAATTCCTTCTTCTTAAGGTGTTTACGATTGAAGGAATTTATTATTTTGTATTATTAGTTAGGCTGACTGTTTTCCGAGACGGAATGGTGTAAAAATTTAGTTAAAATGTGAAATGACCGTGTATACGTCGTCTTTGAACTGATTAGGCCGGACAACACATCCTTATCGCGGCCTAATCCCTCCGGCCGACAACGAGGAAGGTGCGAGGGCGTAGCAGTGCTAAAGAAACACGACTCGAAGACGCACGCGGAAAATTTTTCATTATTTTAACGATTCCTCGAGCGAACGATGACATCGCCGTAGGCCTTTCCGCCACATCTTCTTACTGAACGTGAAGCGTTTGGCTTACGATTTATTTTAATTTATTTGATCATTTTAATAATTTAAAGAAGATATCGTTTCGTTTTAGTTGATTATTTTGAATAATTAATATAATATTATTTTAATTTAGGTTAATACGTTAATAATGTAATACAAAATATTGTTTCTTTTAACTGATTATTTTGCATGTTTAGTGGTTTTATTGGTTCGGTTTGACACATTGAAATAAGTGTATATATTATTTTCCTTGACCCTGGCCAGGTCGTATTATTTTTGTAATATATTGGTTATTTTTCAATTAATTAAGGTTTTTAGTTGAGATACAAAAGTCAGTGTCACGAGCGGGATTCGAACCCACGATCTTCGGCTAGATACGCGCTGCTCTACCACTTGAGCTACCGTGACCTCTGACTTTTGTATCTCAACTAAAGACCTTAATTAATTGAAAGATATTAATTGGTCAAACGGACCACGAAAACTAGTGAATTTATATTTTTTATGTTTATGTGCACGTATTTTCCTTTCTAATTTCCTTTAACCCATTCTGTCTAGGAATGTTAAGAATTAAGTTATTAAATTAAGTGATGAAATTAAGGAAGGTTAAGTGATTCCGGCAAAATTTCACTGAATTGTAAGGAGCGTTGTTTCCCAATCGAAGTAAACCCCTTCTTCGAACATAGGGTGAAGTGCGATGATGTTCGTAACAAGATGATAGTGTTGAAAATGTTGATGTCTAAATCCATTTTGATTGCCTATAATTATATTATAAGAATCGCTAATGGGTAGTACCTGCTTACAAAATGGTTTACGAAGGGCTCTACCACAAATTGGTAGTAAACAGATGAAAACTTCCTAAGTGTTATGGAAAGGTACGGAGGGTTGCAATAGAGTGGTTAGAAACTATGGCTTTTGTTGAGAGTAATAAGTGGAGGAGTAGTGAGATCCAATCCAAGTCTTCATTCTGAAAAAAAAAAGTGTGAGCGGTACGGACTTTCTATATCATAATCGACGAGGATAATTAACGTATGCGCATTGTAAAATCGAAACTCTTTTATTATAACATTTCTCTCTATTATATACATTGGCACCATTAGTTAGAATAATAAAAGAGCTTCTAACTTGGTAAGATTCACGATATGCATACACCCAAGAAGACCTTCAACGACATTAGTCTGCACATTATGAAGCCTCTTTCTGCCTTATCTCTAGTTTCTGGACTCTCTTGGTTTTAAGACTTGTTGTCAGACGATCCGTCTTTCAACAGATTAGAGTCTGTACTACACTCGGCTCTAGACTCGAACGAATCGTTCTGGTTTCGGGTCCCCGTCAGTCGACAATAGTCGGAATACTTCCTATGCAGTCGAGAGAGGTCTGTCGTTTAGGGCCCGTTGCACCAACTTCGTTTAACCTTGGTTCAGTACTGAACGGACTTCAACACAAATATCGGCGTTTTTCAATCTCTATTGATCCGAGATCAAGTGATGAACGTCGATCAATTCTGAACGGTCGTCGAGCTCGGGTTAAACAGGGTTCAGAGCTGAACAACGTTCATTTGATAATATAACCTGCGCGTTGTTTAACCGTATATTGAGATACATCGAAATGGACGCATTTTTATCTAGTTATAGAGGAATTAACAGATGATGAAGATTTCCTTGAGTTATTAGCTCTACATATAAACAAAGAAAGGGTTTTTAGAACCAGACAGGAACATTTTCACGAATGTGATAACGATGAATTCTTCAATAGATTCAGAATGACAAAGAATGCAGTGAACTTCGTGTTAGAGAAAATAAGAAATTCAATCACTCATCGTACTACCAGGTAAGTGATATTAATTAGTTAGCTTTGAATAGCAATGTTTTTTTTTTTTTTTTACTTGATTGATAATGTTTTCAGAAATCAGGCTACCTCCCCCGAACTGATGTTACTAACTACACTTCGATTTTATGCAACAGGATCGTTTTTGACATTTTGTGGTGATTTCAGTGGGTTGCATAAATCTATGTAGAATGGTGCGCAGAGTTTCTCGAGTTCTTGCATCATTGAGGCGAGAATTCATTCATTTCCCAAAAAACGAAGCTGGAAGAATGGCTGTCTGTGCTGAAATGTACAAAATCAGCAAATTTCCAAAGTGCATAGGTGCTATTGATTGCACTCATGTTCGTTTACAATCTCCAGGTATAAAATAAATTGCAAATATCTTTTTTCCATTTCTAGTTTTTCTGTTTAATTTGTAGGTGGTAATCAAGCAGAGCTGTTTCGCAACAGGAAAGGATTCTTTTCATTGAATGTACAGACAGTTTGCGATGCAGAGCTGAAGTTCGAAAACATTGTTGCCATGTGACCAGGTAGCACTCACGATGCCCACATTTTTAGAAATTCAGTCTTAAAAACACAATTTGAAAATGGAGATATGAAAGATCTTGTTTTGGTTGGTGACAGTGGGTATCCTCTAAAAAAATACTTGCTAACAAAATTAAATCACCCAACCAAAAGAGGGGAAATACTCTACAATGAGACCTTAATTAGGACAAGAAACGTTGCCGAGAGATCGTATGGTGTTTGGAAATGTCGCTTTCCTATACTTGCCATTGGAATGAGGTGCAACTTTAATTTGGTTGAGCCAATTGTGGTAGCAACTGCAGTATTGCATAATATATCATGCATTTTCAAAGATCCGATTCCATTCATCAATGATTAAGTGGAAACACAAATTATTAACCTTCAGTTCAATCAAATTGGAGAAGTGGAATATGATGGGAACGCAAGAATTCCATTTATCGAATATTTTGATACCTTATAGAAACACCATCGAACGTATAGAAGTTATGTAAAGAAGTAATACAAAAATGTATATAAATATTTATATTGACATATATGTACATATAATAAAAGATAATATATAATAAAAGATAATAAATAATATATTAATATTATATAATAATAATTTAGTGTAAAGGAAATAATAAAAATGTAATGTAAATTAAAATAATCTAATCATAAGAAATACTACTTTTAATAAAATATAACTGATATGTAAACTAAAATAATGCATTAATCAAACAAAATAAATTTTAAAAATGCAACAATTGTTTTTATTCTGTTTTCTTTTTTGATCTTAAAATTTCCTTTTCTTGTTCAAGGACTTGAAGTCGTGTCTCATGCTCTATTTTTAAGTGAAGCATCCTTAAATTGGGTTCTTCCAAAATGCACTTCATTTTTAACTCGGTTTCTTTCTTATGACATTCTATTTTATTGTCCAATTCTTCCAAAAAACAGTAAAAAAAACAATGAAATCAACACAAAAAGACTAGGGTAAGCGGTACAGCAAACAATATAAACAATGAAAAACTACGAGGCATAGCTATAACCGTACAAAAAGGCTATAATCAGTTGTACCAACGACTGGTTGAACAGCGATCAGCTGAACGGCGGTCCCCTGCACATGGTGCAACGCTCCCTTCTCTGAACTTCGTTCAAATTGTGAACGACGTTCCAGTGAACCCGGCTTGAACCGTGACTGCTGCAACGGGGCCTTAGTGGTGTTTCAACGGTAACCTCAGAACGGGTCAGTCCTTTCCAGTCCTGTAAAGGAATTCCTGTACGTCGCTAGTCGTTTACGTTGGTTGGAAGGGCGGGGAGGTTATAGCAGATTGGAGTAGGTCTTAATTAGTGCAACGAATGGTTAAGTTATGTTTTAGGATTTTGGATGTTGAGTTTAATTCGCCATTTTTTGAACCATTGTACTAAGAAATTTAGTGTGTCTGGAAGGGGCATAGTTAAATGATACAATAGTAAGATAATGATATCGGGAATTAGTTATGGGAAGGTATATCTGCAGTGTATACTGAATACATTGACGGACCGAGTACGCTACCCGGAGAGACGCCCGTATCTGCCTTGTACAAATGAGAACAGGACGACCTATATATTAAAGTACCTGTCGGCCGGGTAGGACTTGAAAATAAGAAACTGTCGCTTGCTTGTTCTACATCGAGCAGGACCCCCAGAGCGACATTCCTTTCTCTCAACGGCGGGTGCGATTATGTCAACAATAGGGGAATGGTGAAGACCATCTAAATTATGGTCGGTGATTATATTGCAAATAAAGTAAAAAAATTCCTGTCAAGTAGGAGGGCTTAACGACCGACCCATCGGTGCAGACGAAGAGGGGGTCAAAAAATGCATAATACATTTTACTTAATATTCTCGATTAAAAAAACTAATTGGCTTCGAAATTTGAACTCAAAACCGTGGCAAATACGAATCGGACAACATAAGCATAACCAGGTTAGTCTTTTGCTTAAGCAGGTTTTACTGCAGTTATTTTATACTTATTTTTGTTACTTAGTTTTTATTATGTTTTTTGTGTAAATAAGACTCAGATTGCATGAAAATTCCGTAAAATGTGTCACGTCGGATAAAATTAAAACGCAAAAATCAAGCCCATAATACAAAAGCAAAACAAAAATTCGCCATAATTCATTGAGAAATTAAATACACCGTGTAAAGTTTATTCTAGGACTATCAGCTTTTCTTTATATTATTTATGAAACGATAAGGGCTTATAAAAAAAATATGACTCCCGATAAAACACCTTGACCGGAAGAAATAAATTCGGACCTTTTGTCACGTATGGAAGGTATCTTTCAGTATCACTGATGGGATTCCCTTCTTCTTTTCAACTTATTTTATGTCCTACGAACGCGACTCGTTTATTGAAACAGGGCTGTTTTTATGTTCCCGTACTTGTACCTCCAACTGGAACGTTTATTTATTATTACAATTTATTTTTTATTTATATTTTAATAAAACATTGAGCATGTTTGCAGCTAACATTTCATATCGGTGTATAAACTAAATGATTTAAATTTAATTTATATTTTATTACCAGACACATATGTAATAAAATAGGTCGATGGCTTTCTAGGTTTAGTATATAGATATTAGCCATGGGACTAGAATACGAATTCTCTAGCGCAAAGAATGGGCATTAATCTCTCAAATTTACGTTTTTAATATATGTCGGCGAGGTGATTTGTGCATTCACATTACATCGTATTGCAAATAAAGATTTTAAAGCAATTGTTTGTTTAACTCCGACCAGAGCGGACGTACATTATCTCTCGGTTTTCGCGAAAATACAACTATTTCTGCGCTTTCTGTTAAAACCGAAAATATCAATTTTCATTTGGGGAACGTATACTTTATAATATAATCACGAGTTTGGTGGACAATAAAAAAGAACCACCTGATAGAAATGTTGACGATATTGACATGGTTGCCACTCAAATGGCTAACCAAAAATAAAATTGCCCGGTGTGAATACTAAAATGGAATTCAACGTGAAAGATCCCGGACCGTTTCATGTCTTCCTCGAGAACAACAATTCGGGGGGATTTTCCGACTACATCCAATGACGATAGACAAACTAATCCATTTGGGCGGCAAGGAAGTCGCCGACCACGTCAAATCTGTCTCTAAGGCCAGAAGAAACAGACTAAAAATAGACTTTAACAATTCCTTCTCTGCCAATATTAATACTTTGTGACTTCAATTGCCATCACCCAGAGATAGGAGGAAGTATGATCGACAATAAAGGAACTGCCATAGTAGAATCGCTGACAATAGTGGCCTAGTTACCTCAGTGATGGTTCTCCTAACCTAGTCCAGCGACAAACACAAATACAGCCATTTCATTATGTTCTAGAAGCATTGATACTCATTTCAAGTGTTTGATAAGCCCATTGGGCCTGATCATCTTCAGATTATTTTTCAATCAGACTTGTACAAAACTAGCGATGAGTATCGCCACAGTAATAAGAAATGTGTGGTGATTAGTGATCGTTAATCGATAATTATTCAGAAATCGTGCGATGCGGTCTGGTGTGATGTAGGTTTCAGAAAAACAACTACAAATTAACACTAACACCATCCACTATTACTAATAATACTACATTAAGCCTATCAAATACAAACAAACCAGCATACATTTCCATGCCATTAATTCAAGGCCTATCACATAAATTAAACACATTTCTCTCGCCCGATAACTTCAAAATAGCTTTCAAAAATTATAAAACAATTCAAACACTTTTTTCCAAAATTAAAGATCCCACACCAATAACAAATAAATCTGAAGTAATCTACAAGATCAACTGTTTAAACTGTCCGGCAACTTACATCGGTCTTACATTCCAATATCTGGACAAGAGAGTAAAGCAACATAACTATGATTGCAAAAAACCTAAGCAAAATCCTACAGCACTCGCTACCCACCATCTTGAACACCAACACAATTTCGACTTCAAAAATCCAAAAGTATTACACACAGAACAGAACAAACATAATTTCTTAGAAATGGTCTATATCAAAAGAGATAAACACAGCATCAATTACAGAACAGATACATATAAACTCAGTCGCAGCTACGCCAATATCATTAATCAAATTCAATATAGATAATATACATATATCATTAATTACATTCCACACATCAAATATTTTTCACATAATCTAATTGTCCAACAATTTAGCTTTCCTTTTCCTATTTATCCCTTTCTTTATAATCGTGAAAGGATAATCTGGCCGAACCATTACCAACACATTGTTTCCCTTCGTCGGCTCTTTTCACCTCAAAGAAGCCGACGCCTTAGACAAAAATGTCTTTTCTATACCGACTTCCTTCCTCTCCTTTAAAATCCAACGTATATAAACATAATATACATATATCATTAATTACATTCCACACATCAAATATTTTTCACATAATCTAATTGTCCAACAATTTAGCTTTCCTTTTCCTAATTATCCCCTTTATATATAATCCAAAAAGGACAATCTGGCCGAACTATTACCAACACATTGTTCCCCTTTGTCGGCTTATTTCACACACAAAATTGTCTTTTATATACCGACTTCCTTCCCCACCCCTCCTTCAACACCAAACATATATAAACATAAAACAGCAAAATCTCACTGGCACTCTCCACACGACACGCAAGAATGGCACAATTACACAGAAGACAAACACTTTGAGTGAGTAGAAATACTTTGATTGAATATAAAAAATATATTTTGCGTTGTATAAATTCACTTTTCCACATCCTAAATGTATTTGTTAAATGTAAATAATGTTTGTAAATCCCAGGCCCTGAAGATGATCTCAATAAAGATCGTAACGTTGGCACGATAAAGAAAATGTTTTTCTGAAACCTACAACCAGACCGCATCTCACGATTTCTGAATAAGTAATAAGAAATGGAAAGCGGGTAAAGCTAATTGGGATCTGTTCCAGTTAATTTTGACACTGGTTTTACGTGATAAATGAGACTACGGTCAAGATTTATTGACTCTATCGATACAGCTTGCAATGAATCAATTCTTCAAGACAAAAAAAAAGAACGGAAAGTCGATGGTGGAATGACAGTTGTTCTAAGAGTAAGGAAGAGAGAACATTAGCCTACTTACAATAAAAAAATTCCCTTTCTACATCCTCCTCTAAAAAGTACAAAATAAAACATACCGAGTTTCGAAAATGATTAAATCGTGCCAAAAAAAGAAGACTCGTGGAGAGCTTTTGCAATACGTTAAACTGGAATTCACCTGTGAAACAAATATGGCATCAAATTAAATGTCTTAAGAACAAATCACATGGCAATGTTTCACCAATCGAAGCAGGACAATGAGCATACGAATTTCATAAAAAAATTGCGCCAGATTGGGCTGAGAGAGAATTGGCTGTTAGTGGTAACCCTATCACCCTTGATGCAGATGATTGTGCCTTATCTAATGACATTACATACGAAGAATTGGTAAAGGCAATCTACCCATAACAGAGCTCCTGGATGAGACTTTGTTGACTCCACAATGTTAAGACATCTTCACGAGCCTTACAATAACTACTTTAATTTTTCAATGGATTTTGGAAATGCGAAAGAGTTCCGGAATCTTAGTACTCGCTTATTAAAACCCAAGAAGCTACAAAATATTGACGCATCGTATCGTCCGATTGCGCTAACCTCATGTGTTAAGAAAACATACGAGAGAGAATTGTTAAAACTCGATTAGAGTGGTGGCTAGAAAAGAAAAATGTATTACCAGAGTCACAATTCGCATTCAGGAAAGGCCATCCCACAATTCTCAACCTGGCATCTCTAGTAACGGATATTCAGCTATGATTTTCTGATGGGAATTCAACAGGGTCTCTGTTTCTGGATATTACAGGAGCATTTGATAACTAGCTTATTGACTCCCTAACAGAAAAGTTAGAAAAGATAGCAATGCCGGCCAGAATTATTAACCATCTAATAGCTCTAGTCGCCAATACATTGATTAATATCAAAATAAAGAATAAACCTTTTTGTCCAAAAACGGCGAGGAAAGGATTACCCTAAAGGAGCGATATTGTCTCCTTTGTTTTATGCACGTACATGAAAGATGTGAAAAAGTGTTGGCCAAGAAGAGTGCACATTTACAATACGCTGATCACATAGTGGTTTATACAACCAACAAGGAAATAGATGTGTCCCTAAATCCACTGGAACAAGCTAACTTAATATCAATAAATTATTGGATGAATTGGGTCTGTCCATATCGGAAGACAAATTATGCATTTGTCCATTTACACAAAAAAGGTCTTTAAATATCGCCTCAACGATACAGATGGGTCCATACAATTTTGGTATCAAATACAATGTTAAATACTTACGCTTAATTTTGGAAAGACGTCTAAATTAGAAACTACATATACTTTCTTTACTTGCCAAAATCTTACCTCACCCCCCTTGGCGGATAGCTTTGAGCACTTGAGGGTAATGCATTAGAAGACATACCAATCAGATAAATTACCAATATATCAACTTCCACTGGATAATATAATTACAAATATTAACATAGCTTATAGTAAACTAGACAAAAATATGGACACCGATCTCAATAAATAAACCGTTTCAAGAAGAATTAAGTACTTCATTTCCAACGGAATCTCTTGACTATGGTGATGCTATGATGGCTACAAGGCTGATGGTAAATCGGGATGCGGGTTTTATGACGAAATGAAGACGTATGAACGAAAGGTTAGGTGCCGGAAGAGACATCAGCCTTTAATTGCGAGCTTCAAGCAATACTTTATACCGGCTTATTTACTTCCGATAAATCAACAGTGATAATTCTATCGCATCCTTTTTAAATAAGATAGTTCCTACTCACAGTAAGTTGTTTTGCAACGATCCGGATTTCGAGCCTTTTTGCTCATCATCAGGTTGAAGGACTTCTACAACCACGTCTCGACATGAATTTCCAAAGTAAACCGCTGATACCTCCGCCAACGCGACGTTCCAATTAGCACTATCTAATTATTGTAATTCAGAAATAAATTTTACGAAATGAAAGGGTTACCAATGGGGTCTCCATTATCCCCACTTTGTGCTGAAATATTCATGGATAATTTCGAAAAAAATCTTTTCAAATCAAAGAACAAATTAATTAAATCTGTTCATTTCTGGAAACGCTATTTAGACGATATTTATTATTGAATTTACAATAATTAGATAGTAGGCATATATTTAAGAGGTTTATTATATCGTTTTTTACAAATTCGTTAATAGAATTCTCGGTAAGTTTTTGCTTTATGAGTTTAGTACATTCTTCAACGGGGATATTTGTGAATAAATTAGTAACGTCAAATTATACTAAAACATGATTGACGTTACTAATTTAGCTTTTAGAAGTACGGGTTCACTTAAAAACATCCTCTCAAAACCTAAAGACAAAGTAGACAACTTGGCAAAAAGCGGGGCTTACCAACTCAACTAATGATTGTGATATTAAATATATAGGACAAAGCGGTAGAGAAAAAAAAACCAGAGTAAAAGAACACTTGCCTAAATCGAGCAAATTTTCGGAATTTAAGGACCATCTAAAAGAAACAAAACATAATTTCAATTCAAATCTAAATACAAGAGTGTTACATAGTTTCAACAAAGGGAAAGAATTAGATTGGTTTGAGAAATTTGGAATTAAAAAATGTAAAATTGAACAAGGTGATAAATGCATTAATAATATAACAGATTTTGATCTACCTCCCATTTTAAATATGTACATAAATAATATCAAACATCCAAATAATTAAACTAATTTATTTTAATTGTTATTATTTTTATAGTAATTTAATAACATTAAGTATTTACTAGTATAATATTTATTTGTGTTATAATTTCCGCGTTTCGCACGTTCAAATTGAGCGCCATTAAAAAAATCAGCTGCTAATTGGAACGTCGCGCTGGCGGAGGTATCAGCGGGTTCACTTTGGCAATTCATGTCGAGAGACGTGGTTGTAGAAGTTCTTCAACCTGATGATGAGCAAAAAGGCTCGAAATCCGGATCGTTGCAAAACAACTTATTGTGAGTAGGAACTATCTTTTTTAAAAAGGATTGAACACCACACTCACTCCATCATTTATCATTTCTATTCTATTGCATTTCCAAAGTTCCTTGGAGTCGATCAAAGCGGTCAATCCACAAAAATGAAACACTTACATAATACTGCAAATAAGGAACCTAATCGTCCAAATGATAAAAAGTAAAGAAATAAAACCAGTCTTATTTTGGAGCTAAGTGTGGAACTCGTGGTAATGAAAGGGCGGATTCGTTAGCGACAGGACCGTCGAGAGAACCAACTTTATTAAATGTCAGACTACCATACCACGACTATTATCCAATGGCCAAGGCGAGAAGCATAAATAGTTAGTAGACTCAATACAGTGAGTTGAGGCTGTTATATAAAGGAATGTTTCCAACCATTTCGACAACACCCAACGATCCCTCTTAAAAAAAGCGACGTGCAGGATAATGGTAAAGCTTAGATTCAACCACGGCGTGTGTAAATATTACTTAAAAAAGATAAATCAGGTTCAAGATGAAATATCCAGGTTATGGGTAATTTATCGTAGTATAGGTATTGGTTTGTTGCTTTGAGCACAACTATTGTTTAAAAAAATAGATTTTAAAGAATAAAGGTCTTATAGAAATTATGTATTTCTATTTATCACCGTATTCAAGTACGTGTTTTTCCAATTTGTTTTCAACCTGGTAATAGTTTTAAGGCCCTTTTGTATGAGATACATCTTACCGGCTGGCGCGCTCCGTACGAAGTTGCGAATCTTGGCTTTAAACTTCCGAAGTAAAGCGAGTTTCCGTATTCCCAGATATTAAATTTGGGGGGGGGAGAGAAACGATCTGCCGTTGCTCAGAAAGCGACGGGCGAGCTACCCCTTCTTGAATATTTACTGGTTTCTTAATAATGCGTTTCAGAATTTCCCTAACTCGAAAATACGATTATTCTCCTCCTTAACCATACTACCTACCATTTATGCAAGCGTTCCCGTATATGTTGAGAGATGGCACGTTGATTGCCTGTCAGTTGTGTACACCATATGTGTTTGCTTATTTAAACGCGTCAGTTTGTTACAAATGACAATTTATACCGGATAATGAACAGAGATAACAAATTAGGTTCTTGGATACGACTTTATAACAGGTCAAATCCTTAGATTCCGATAAAAATGGCACTCCGCTTCCTGACATACCCTTTAAAATGCTGTCCTAAGAACTACTCATTTTTCTGTACAATGGAAAGTTTCCATTATAAAGGTGATCCCAAAGGCTTACCTCAATTATATCGCCCAATAAGCCTCTTACTTATACTATAGTAAACATATTTGAGCAGAAGAAAAAAATCTTTTCCATCCTATAAAAACGAAACATTATCTCATTTCACCAGACGTCCGCAAACACCACATCATAATCCAGCACTGCCACCGTGTTGAAGAGATTGCTCTTCCTCGCTTGAACTGAACAGTAAGAAGTGCGGGGTGCGTTCCTTGATGTATCTCAGTCCTTTGTTTGGATCTGGCAAGGTTTCCTGTGGACGCTCAAGAGCATCATTCACATCACATACTTTCTCATCCTCCGATTTTACCCGACTGACCGTCTCTTTGAAGTCAGCCAGGAACATCCGTCTCTGACTAAAATCCTGCTAACGCCAGAGTCCCAAAGGGTTGTATCCTTGTTCCATCCTGTATTCCACGTATAACGCTGATCTACCTACCCAATTCGACACATATATGCAGGTGATATTGCTATCCTGTCTTTTAATAATAATCCCGTCCTTTCACATCGCTCCCCACAGGCTCACCTTAACATAACCATGGCTGAAAAAGTAGGGAATAAAAATAAATGTTGATAAAAGGCATCACATAACTTTTACTTTTCATCGTGGAATAATACCACCACATCATATATCCATTCCCTCCTAAAGTTAACCACGTGTGCTACCTTGGGCTGTACATCGACAAAAGACTAACTTTGAATCCGCAAACAACAATAAAAAATCAGGAACTAACTAGACATTACACAACATTAACATATCTATTAGACAATCGATACAGACGCGTCACAACAAACGACTAATATACATGAAAATAAAGCCCATTTGTACAGTACGACATTGAACTATGGGGTTCAACCAAACATGTGCCATCGTGTACAGATTTCCCCATCCAAATTTTTCCGAAAAAGAGTAAACGGTTCCGTCTATATATCCAATTATATAATCCATAATGGCCTCGACATTCCTTTCATGAAAGATGTCATAAAATCGTGGTATAGAAAATTCCACAAATCTCTTTCGTTACACCCCAACCCTTTATACCTACCCTTCCGTAGTATCCACAAAGGAGAATAAAGCAGCAGTAGCCTAGGGACCTGATAAAAAATCTTAAATTATAAAATAATTTTCTTAATTCTTCTTCTTCTTTAATAATAGAATGTTTATTTATTTTATTTTATTTATTTATTATTCTTAAATTAGTAGATTTTGTTTTAATTTATTTTAACATCTGTACATATCGCCAATTGTACTTATTCACTTAAATAATTCCTTTTCTGTATGGAAAAAATTATTTTTCAACTAAATGCTAAATAAATTGTCGTTTGTTTTACCTATACATTCAAATATCATATTGTAATTACCTATGGAAAAGATACAATTTGTGTTCTAACCCGAATCCTATCCGAAAAGTTCCGTTATCCAGAAATACCTCGAGTGTATCAAAGACTGACGAAAAGTGGAGGACTTGATTGAATGAGATGATGAGTGATTGATACCGTTTACATTGCTGACTATCCAGCGACATGGCGATTCCGTCTTCTAATTCGAATTCTATCCAAACTTCTTATAACATCCAAGAACAACATGAGTTTATTTACAAAAAACCGCAAGGGTCTGGCTCTCCGATATCCTTTAAAAATATGGGCGTTTTGTAGCAAACCTTTATTTCCCAAATTCCATTTATCGTGGAATCCTATTTACTGATCGCTACTTCAGAGTAGATACGGCAACAAGAACTCAGATATCAAACTAAAATAAGTCCCACGGAGGAGTTTATTTGGATTCATCAAGTACAACATTTATAATGCTGGTTTCCTGACAAGTCAATTTTGTTTTCTGATTCGAATTCAATCCAAACAGCGTACAACATTCAACAACACCTTGAGTTTATTAATCAAAACAGCCAAAAGAAGACTACAAGATTGAATGAAGAAGAATGTATCCACATTCTAAAAACATTTTTGTATTTCACTGTACTTCAACTACAAGGGCTAAAAGTAAAAACGTACTCATTGTACATTTACATTGAAGAAGCATTACATTAAACAGTACTTCAAATAAATTTAGATAATTAGGACTATACCTATAGTGCAAACTGAGATAAAACCTCCTCACAAGTTCTAACTGAAGAACCACTTAACAAAGTCGTAAACAACCACGACGAATTTTAAGTCGGATCTGTCTACAATTACACACCGGTGCTGGTCATAGAGTCACTGTTTTGCCAAAGCCAATACAAACATATTTTTATTAGCAAACTCCACAAATAATTGCAACAGATAATCAATGGAAATATTGAAGGAAAGAGTCCAAAGTGGATCCTTTGAATGACCAGTGGCTTAAGAAGAAAAAAGTAATACAAACCAAATAACAACAGCTAAAACAATAGCAAAATTCCACCATGTATACTTACCTCCATTTTAGAACGAAGTTAGGACTGAACTAATTCTAAACAAGGCAATAGAGCGTCTACTCTGGCCATACGGACTAGAACTGTGTGGTTTCGCCAAAACAACTATTATCCAACGTATCCAATCCTTTTAATAAAAGTCCTCAAATAAATTGTCAAAGCTGGTTGGTTGCTAAACTCCCTATCCTCAAAATTCCTTATGTCTGAAGTGATCCGCTTCCGATTTTCAATTCGGATAATAAGCATTATGCCTAGACAAAAGAAAAAACAAACTCAATACAAGGTATTACTGCGACCACCAAAGTAGGTGTGGCAACAAGTACTCAAACGTCAGACTAACAGCTACTTCGCAATCCCTTATATTGACTGGCATCGTTGGCTGGTTTATCATATCCTGTTCCATGTAAACACGGGAAATCAAGGGGTGTCTGGTTAGGAAATGATGCAGTTTGACTAACAGACGAACTCGCCTGAGGAGAGACGAAAGGAATTCAAAACGTTGTTCTTCATCTCACGTCACATCCAAGATTGCTTCGTCGCTCCTCTTTTACTGATGGTCCGTCTTCCTCCTGCTGAGCTCGTTCCTTATTTTATAATTCCAGTAACTATCGATTATACAATTACACACCGGTGCTGGTCATAGAGTCACTATTTTGAGCCAAAGTCAATACAACCATATTTTTATTAGCAAACTCCACAAATAATTACAACAGATAATTAATGGAAATATTGAAGGAAAGAGTCCAAAGTGGATCCTTTGAATGACCAGTGGCTTAAGAAGAAAAAGTAGTAAAAACCAAATAACAACAGCTAAAAAAAAAAGCAAAATACCACCATGTATACTTCGAAACGAAATAAATAATTAAGTTGGAATTTGTTCATTTATTTTGCGTTAAAGTTAAAACGTCAAACTTCGAGAGCGGTTCTACATAAAATTTTCCATAGAGTGGTCCCAAGAGGTTTTTCCAACGCTGATGAATTGCCTCATAATGAATACTGAACGCAGGATGTAATTAAAAAAAGGAGAATTTTTTATTCAACCTTTTTCACGTATCATGAAAATAAATGACCTTTTGACACATTTATGACCAGCCAAATGATCAAACATCGAGCAATAATTTATAACTGTACAAAAAGTTTCAAAATTGTAACACTATTGAGTACCATGGAATGCCCAACTTGTAAAAAAATTTGATGGATTTTATGCTTTGGCATCTTATAGAGAACGAGTAGGAAATCTACCTTAACATTTCATTGTATGGATGATAGAGAATCGAATCCCGGTAATGTGACATGCCCACGGTTTTTTAGTATTTCATGACAAGAAAAGTGCATAGTAAAATGGCTCAGACCCCTCTTCCGCGACCCCCAAGAGGTAGTTAAACGTTAAGCCCTCCTGTATGGCCGAAATTACTTTACTTATGTAAAATCTCTTTATTTGCATTCTACATATCCGACATTTTTTCAGCACGCAACGAACACATTCAACAGTACCTGGACTTTCTTTACCTCTATTCCCCCAAAACCCTTCATTTCCTTAGCCAAATTCATCATCAATCACCTAGCAGACAATGTCCCGCTTTTGACATTATCACATAAATATCCTATTTCATATTTTTCTAACAAGTTTTTTCTAAAATCGAACAAGTTTTATGTCTCCATCCATTGGAAATTTTTAATCAAAACCCTTTTCCCGATCTTCAAACACCTTAACAACCCACTACATCGTACAGTAGTATCAGTTCGTACTTATTACATAGCAAAAATCATTGGTCAATTCATCCTAAAAACATAATGCTCGTCTTTAAAAATTTCCAATGCCATTCCTCCCAATCGATTATGGTTCAGTTGACAGCGGAAGAAGATAAGCTGCTCGTGTGCTTTCTAAGTCATTAGGCAAGCTTTTGATTTTGAGGCGTCGGTGGCCGCAAGGTTTAGTCTTTGACACGGCGCTCATCACTGTAAGGTAAAGGTCCCGGGTTCGAATCCAGCAGCCCTGCATTCAAACCCGACATACTTACAAATGGGCTTTTTTTCAAAAAACACCGGCACCCTGAGGGTTTATATGACCTCTGCTGTTGCGAACCCTCGTAAAAAAAAAAAAAAAAATGGTTCAAGGAAGGGAGGATGAGAGGGAACAAAACCAACCGCAACAGTAATCATCGACCTTCGTTGTATCACCCCGCACGAATCTACAATAACTCTGTTTCATTTCTAGCAACCAATGTTGTCCGCTATTCGGGAATTTAGATATACAAAACACCTAGTTAAAACCCCTAAGGTCGAAAATTCAGCCTGACCACAATCCTTCGAATCATTGCCCAAGCTTCCAAATTCCTATTCAACTTATCCACACAGGCCTTCAAATAATATCAGTCAGAGAGAAGCCTCCGTAAAACTGGACCATCGTAGAAACCCCCAAGTTCAACAGCTTTTATTCCGAATCCTTAGCAAACATCATTTTACAGCTTTACACACTATTTTTGAGGTTGGAACTTCTGGCGGTAAAATTAGAAGGGTGTACGCCGTTGACGAGATTCTACATGGCCGAATCTCTTGGTTTGATGAGGATTAGCCAAGGATTGCCAATGTGTAGGCGACCAAGGTTCTGCCCGATATATTCGTTGCCTTTAGTTGAACGCGATTTGCTTAGTGTGTACGCGCCTCTAGACGCCTTAAGAGCTAATTTTAAAATGGGTTAAACTTACGAAAAAATCCTAGTCAGACAGCCAAATACCCATGTCACATCTAAAATCGTCAGTGAATGCGTTCAAAATTTGCAAAGCTGGGAAATTAGTACTTGACGGTTTCTAGGATAGCCGGACACAAATACGTTCTCCGTAACGAAAAAGCAGACAAATTGTTTGCAAAACGATACATAGGTCCAAAACCTACAAGAAACCTAGAATCTTCCGTCTCAGAATGGGTCAACAAAAAACTAAAGGGGTAGTAAAAAAATCAGAGGCGCTAGACACAGTAAACTTATGATTAAAGAACTTGCATTAAGTCTAAGAAACACATACATGTAAACAATGCAAAACTCATGGTACTGATAGCGCTATATTGTCGGTCACTTCCATCTGAAAAAACACCGGTACATGAGCATATTCAGTGACTACTGACACTCAGAAAGTTTATATGGGTAACTTCGAATGCGAAGAAACGTTCAATGAAGATATAATCTAGGATCTGATGAAGTACTATACACCAAAAGGCTGTAGTACGTGGCAAGTACATAACCCTCTCTTTATTGCATATCATCATCAATTCAATACCTTTCATCACGCCCTTTACCATAGATTTTCTCTCTATTGAGGGAATTGAATAGTGTTTTGTTAGTATTTATAATTAATAGAGTTCTTCTTTAATTTAATAATGTGCCTTGTGTTCGAAAGTATTTTGTAGTGTCGAATATACATTATCAATAAAATGACTTGTGTTTTTTTCGTGCATGGAATATAAAATAGAATATATGGTTAGGTTAATAATTACATGAGCTTGGAGTTTCATTGGAAAAACAGACATTAAAAAGGCCAACCCTGACTAAATTAGATAATAAATTATTGTGATTGTGAAAGTGGATGAGCGCCGACTATGTCACAAAGGGAAAATCTAACAAAATTATTTAAGGAGAATCCCCGTTAATGTGTTTGGCTTTGAAAAGGCCAAAGACGGATCCATAGATGGTATCGCGCCAAAGAAACGGCAGACAATCCAATTAAGGAACTCGTTTAACAACAACCAACGTGCACTGCGTGTATGTTAAACAGGGCCTCGACGGAAACTGAAATTGTCCGTAAATATGTAAATTCGGCGCAGTGAACAATATAGAAACATTTCCCTTTATGATTCGAGATACAAAATCACTAATAAGAGCAACAATTTGACATCAAAAATAAAAATTCACCTCAATATTAAGATTACTTGGTTGACAGTGAACATCAAAAACTTTTTATGTGTGTTTTGTTTTTTTATTTAATTCTCCAACCATCATCAGTGCTTTTATCGCTTAATCACAAATTATGACACTTAGAAGGTAAATGCGCTCATAAATGTTTAACAATAATAATCATATTTTATTTTACAATTATTAGAAATAACAAAACATACCCCCTTTTAAAAAACATAAGTATTTACAGCAATGGAATATCCATCTGCTTACGTATATTTACTACGGTAAAGTAAAGATAGTTTTATAGTTAAAATATAGCTAATAATACACCCAGACATCTTTTTCACCTTACAACCGATGTAAACCTTAGCCAGAGTACGAATAATGATGAGAGTTTTTTGGTAGAGAGATGAGGGTCTGAAATTTCAGAGTTCCTGGTGGAAAAAGCCCATAGAGCTAACAACTATCGCGGTCCACCACGCAAGGCATCATCGGAAAAACGACAAGGCGGGGCACCACCCTCGTCAATCCCCTGGAAGTGAAAAAAAAAATAAGTAGAGGTTCACCACCCTCATCAATGACCATGTTGGTAGAATAAAGAAAATCAAGGCTATCACATGAAAAAAAAGTCTGCGGACACAACCCTCGTGAAACCCCAACGGTCTGAAATTAGAAACAGTGACGTCACACGTTAAAAATTATGGGGTTGGTCACAACTTTCTTCAAACCCCATGTTACCAGAAAAAAATGTGGACAACCTTCGGCAAACGTCATGTAGTGGAAGGAAAAAACTGTGTAGTCACAAGCCAAAAATTGACGAGGGTGGTCACAACCCTCGTTTAACCCTTTGTTGGTAGTTCAAAAAAAGAAAGAAAGTCAAAACGCTCGTCATCCCACAGGGGTGAAAACAAACCCTTGCGTTACACGCCAAAAAATACAGAGTCAAAACCCCTGGTGATGGACTAATTAAAACAGAGATTACATGCGAAACAATACGAAAGTTCACAACCCTGTTCAACCCCATGGTGTTGGAATAAAATGTCACTGATGTAACATATCAAAAAAGATCGAGAAATACAGAGGCTCGAATGCTATGTTAATATGTTCCTGCTTATTGGTGTGGAAAAATATTCTACTAATTTCCTACCGCTAAATGAAAACTAGACCAACTTTACTTGATATACATATACAACTTAGTTTTTCGGACACCATACTTTCCAATTCAGTGTAAATACGCTGTAATAATAATCTGCCCGAGTATAATTTCCTCGTTCCTATCGTCCTATCAGTTTCCTTTCCTTCGAACGAAAATCAATGAAAAACTCCTTAAAAGATCAATCCTTATTCTTGAGGATGCAAAACCTTACCTTCTCATCAGTTTGGGTTACGCTCACTTCATTCCGCTGTGCAGTAAATGCCCCGTGTGGTGGGCCCTATTGCCGCTTTTCTTGAACGAAAACACTATTGTTGCAGTGTCTTACGAAGTAGGAAGAAGCCCAGGCTTTAAGCCGGGAACACACTTACCCGATGCAACGCTATGCGACGCTACCCGATTCTACCCGACGCCTTGCCACGTTTTGGTGTGGTGTGCACATCTATCCGACGCAAGCACACGTCGCGTACAGTCCACAGCGTTTATCACAATAATCACTATCACAATCGCAACGNTTTTTTTTATTTTTATTTTATTTTTTTAATATATTTTGTGTATTGCCGCTCCACTCTTACCCCCCCCACTCCCGACGAGCTACCGGGATAAATTTTGCTCTGACCCGAAACAACTTTTGGGTGTAACAACAACTACAAATTGGTGTAATTTTACGAGCAAAACTATGAAATAAATTGTTAATTAAATTTTATGAGTAAAACCGTGTAATGAATTGTTCCAATTTTAGTATATGTACCACCGAAGCGAGTACAATAAATTGTTAGTTAAATTCATTATATCAAAAAATCGTATTCCGGTGTTTTGATTAATTTTCTACCAAACCATTAAAATTAATTTTTTAAATAAAAACTAATTAATTTAAGTATTTTTATATTATGTTAATTATTATGTTAATATAAGTATTATATTAATGTAAGTTTATATTAAAATAAGTATGTTGTAATTAATGTAGCGACAATAATACATGTAGTTTGAATAAAAATATGAGTGTCCGTTTCTTTTGTCTTCGACTGTACTCGATGCGACCCGACTAAAATCTGGACAGTGGGGATCGCAGAGCGTCGGGTAGGTTAGCGTGGCATAGCGTCGGGTAGATGTGCACGGGTGTAATGCAACCTTATGGAAAATCGGAGTTTGGATTTGCGTCGGGTAGCATCGGGTAGCGTCGCATGGCGTAGCATCGGGTAAGTGTGTTTCTGGCTTTAAACCGAGTATGCCAACCAGTGGACTGTGGAAAATCAAGGTTCTGCTCAGTACCTTTTACCTTACCCTCCGATCGTACATCGGGTGGGGCAGGGAACTTCTGTTTTCTTTTGTGTTCCAGTAATATCTGAAGCCCCCAAAGGAAGTATCCTCGACCCGATTCTTTTTAAAATATACACCGTTGACAATCCAACTTCACCAAACAGAGGTTTCTCTACGTTTGCCGACTACATGGCAATTGTCTCTCCTCACTCCAACCTTCTGTAAGCTCCTATCTGCAATGTCGCCTCACCCTATTAGAAGACTGGTACGGCAAATGGAGATTAAAGTGAACGAAAATAAATATGCTCAAGTCTCTTCTGCTCTAAAACAGCCACTGTGCCTTTCACTAAGACTGAATGACATACTGATACCGACTGATTGTACGATTGTGGAACGGTACATTGATAAAAGACTGAAATACACTCGCCTGAAATAAGACATGAACCGCCGAAGTACAGACTATCCGACCAACGATCTCACCTAAACATTAGCAACTTAACTTACCATCGGTCATTACTGATTTTAGAAAAAAGCTAAAATAAATATTGATTGTTGTTATCTAAAAATAATGCATTTCAGTATTTTTTATTAGGATGTGCATTTAAATGGAATTTATGCAAGTCCGATGCGTGCGTATTGATATATACGTGAAAAACCTGCCAGTATTTGCATATATTCGCCATCATCGTATCACGGATTGTCCTCATATCCGAAATGGTTTAAAATAAACAGGGCCAGTCATTTCCGCGATTGCAGTAATCAAGCGTATATATTCAATTAGAAAGTTCTATAAAAGCGTATTGGGTCAGGTAATAAACTTAAGGTTTCCTCTAAAATCGGAACGGCACATGGAAAAAGCAGTAACTTAGTTAACTTGGAGTTAATTACTTAATTCAATCCCCTGCAAGCAGTCAAAATTTAATCACTCGAAAGCCTCAACTCTCCTAATACAAATCCGAAAAATATATCAGTTAATGACAAAATTTGCATTTTATTTATATGAGATTTAAGATTCTGTTTGAAACCGTGTTCTACATCTCGAACACTCTAGCAGTCTTTGATTAGTCTAAATACAAAAGATGTTCAAATTCCATTTATGACTTAGAAACAGTGGTCAAATTTTATTCGCTTTGAAAGATTCGACGTTTTGACTATTTTTCTTTCAACTAATTATTGAAAAGATTCGATAGATTGCAAAAACGCCAGTTCTACTCCGTATGTCCCAAATGAACGCAGTAATATCTTGTATTAAGTTAGTTGTGTCTTATGCATAGTGGTTAGTATTTGAATTGAGTGAAAACTTTGTAGTTGATCTAATGTCGAGGGCAACAATGTTTTTTCAATGTAGGTACATTCGTCCTCAATCAGGCTTACTCTACACTTTTATCACCATTCTATGATAAACTTGAGGAATTTCTGTTACAGACGAGTTAGAGTTTGTTTGGATGGGATTAACATCGAAAAGCAAAATTACATCGTTATAAGAAAGTCAGCAGTGTAACTGGTATTCAGGATGGGAACAAGCATGTTCCTTTCGGGCCAGCTTGTGTCACGTCAGTCTGTGGTCTAGGTATAGCCCTAAGTATCTGACGACAATGGAAGCCGGTAGCTCTTTGCTATTAATGTTCAACTTTTTTCTGTCTAAATGTACCCTGTGTTCAATTTTGTCGTCTACCTTTTGTCGACGTTGTTTAATTAATTCAAGGTGTTCTGTATGTTATCGGCTATTAGGATAGAACTAGAATCAGAAAAAACCAATCGATTTGTGTGTAGTGCATAGAAAATGTACGATATCATCACTTTCGTTAACAAAAGAAGAGAAACTATGAGACGTGGCAAGATGGTCGACCTGAGCCACGTTCTCTTGAGTATCCTCTAGGTTTTAGTGATGGAGGACACTGGTTGTATTCCTTAGAATATTAACTTACGGACAAGTTTACGGATAAGTTTGATTTATTATATCCAGCAATGATAAGAATTACAATTAATTAAGGTTTTTAGTTGAGATAAAAAAGTCAATGGCACGAGCGGGATTCGAACCCACGATCTTCGGCTAGATACGCCGCTGCTCTACCACTTGAGCTATCGTGACCTCGATCCATTCGGACACCAACTTCCTATCTCAACGCCACCTATTGAGTTTTCCTTCCTTTTTGCCATGTTTCAAATGTCGTGTAATCGGATTGGATTCTCGGCGACAAATTTTTTTTTGCCTTATGATCTTGCATATTAGCCATAGTACGAATTCTTGTGTGTTCAAATTGGGGGTTATCGGGAAAAAAGGGCCAGAGGCGACGGTGGGAATCGAACCCACGACCGCGGCGTGAGAGTCTCTCATGCTAACCACTCGGCTACCGCGGTCCCCCTACCTTAATTAATTGTAATATATTAATTGGTCAAGCGGACCACGAAATTAGTGAATTTAATGATAAGAATCTAGCACACGCTGTCACTTAAACTCAATCCACACCTAATTATCAATTATAACTTCCAGGACTGTTAGAAAAGTCTTGTATCAACAAAACGTTGACAGTTGAAAGATTTATTCAAAAAATCTAATTGTACACAAAAATCGGATATTCTATGCGTGTCTTATTATTTCTAGCTGTATGTATTATCCTTTTATTTACATATACAACAATAAAATACAATAATTGTACACATATTCAACTTAAACCTAAAAACGTACCTTTTCTCTTTTTGAATCGCGAGAAATGCAACCGAACCCCACAGCCGAATCTCTTAATCCTGTCTGGTTTTATCAGCTGAAAATAAGTTTTAATTGAATACTTTCGCATTGTGAAGTTAAAGGGTTGAAAAAAAGTAAGTCCGACGGGATATTTTCTCAGCGTAAATTTATGCCCATGAGGTCGCAAGCTTATCGTGATTATTCGCCGAAATTAGAATATTAATGGAATAATTTCACGGCAACGTCCTTGCACAGGTAGCCGAGAGGAGGAGCAGGTCTTGTACAGCTCAATTGTTTTGAATAAACAGTTTCCTCAGCGATGATAATTCCTAATGTAAAAACAGCAAAAAGCAATAATCCATTCAGGGTTCAGAATTGAAAAGGCGGACGATCGAGCGATATCAAATACAGTCGGCAATACAGTGCAGTCGGTATTAATAAATATTTTAATTATTTTATTACATATCGGTATTTCTCGCCTTACAAAAGGCACTAATTTGTATGCATATCACGGTGAACGGATACAATAGCTAATATTGTGATGCTTTGTTGGCCAAGTTTGGAAAGATATGAAATCGGGAAAATCCAATTAGCACTCCACGAATATTTTAATGCCAAAATGCTTTATTCAGCATAATTTTGTGTAATGTCAATGAGTTCTTAAACCGAAGTATTAATGATAGATGACACATCAGATATGGATTTATGACATTTTCAAAAGAATAAAAAGCTCGAGAGGGTCGTAGTATTATAAATAAAGAATTTTTGTTAACGAAAGTTTTTTCGCCATTTCTTTAAGGTGACCTAAGCCGATTTGTCCTGATTACCTTCTTCCCTATTGCAGTGTTTAACAAGTATATGAGTTGTTTTCGGGATGAACTGAAGTATGTCGAACTACTCAGGACATTTTACGAAACAAGCTTTCTGTCTTGGTAGGACTGTTTTCTTGGGAAACACTGGTCTTTATAAGGATGGAATCAAAACCGCTCACTCAGTGAAATGCTCTTTTTCCTGGCCCACAGCTCATGCACACCAAATTTAACCTACCCATATCCCAACGGTAAATATTGGCGATTGTTCGAATTTCAGAGTACCAGCGCCTGGGTCAATCGTAATGGTTGATTATCTAAATTACAGGGTTGTTATATGAAGCATAAATCACAAATTATTATACCTTTCTCGTTTTTATTATTGTCAATAACAATTTTCAATAAAAAAATTAACACTTAAACGAAGAAGGTTTAACAGTTCATCACCACAGCAAACACCACGTAAAATACAATTAACAAACCTGTAATTTTTTTTAACTTTTCCTTGTGAACGAAAGAATACAACCAAAACCAAAATATATAAATAACGATAGAGAGATAAATAAACATTCTTTAACATAAAATAAAAATAAATTATCACATATTTTTTTAAAACCTCCCAGAGCTCATCTGTAAACCTAGTATCCTTTTTGTAACTGCGTATAACCTGCAATAAATACGTAAATAAATAACACCATTCCACCAATACTAGGGTCATGGGTAATGGGACTGCCCAAACCCCCCCCCCCAAAAAAAAAATTAAATAATAGCTACAGTAATAGTCAAATCTAGGGAATGGGATCGCAGAGCGGTGAAAGTTGAACGGGCGAGAAAACCGCAGAAAGGAGGACTTCAGATGGCCTGGAGAGGTAAATTAGGAGAGCGAGGTGCTGCTTGACCGCTTTTGGTGTGGATAGCGGCTTAGCAAACGGGTGAAGTTACCTGTCACGTTACTAAGTGCTAATAAAGCGGCAATCTGGGGAAATAAAAGGTACCGCTCTTTTTTTTAGAGCAGTTCGTAGTACATTGAGTTAACTTTTTTGATCAGCTCACGAGCGGAATCCCATCTCTACTGTCTTGATAAACGAAGTGCTGGCAGCGATGGTTGGTGGTGGTTGTTGTTTCAACTGTTTACAATTTCATCTGATGAAACCTGGAATGTTCAGGCGGTAATTCTTAACAAAAACTCTAGAAGTTCTAGGGTCTATGTTTCCACATGTCTGTTGTGACCTTCGCAATCGGCAAACCATTGTAAATAGAAGCTGAATGTTTAGCAGGAGAAGAACATTAGGTAATTTTAAAAACCCTAAATGTCAGGTCATAGAATTAAAGTTAGTGGATTCAATCAAATTCCTTGGTGTGACACTTGACAGGAAACTTGATTGGAAAGGTCATATTAATAACATATACAGGAAAGGCACTATATCAATGGTACAATGTAGGAGAATTGTCGGTAAAACATTGGGCATCAAACCATGGGTAGCCAAATGACTATATACTGCAATTATTCTACCTAGATTCTTTTTCGCAGCTTTAGTGTGGTGGAAAGGTCTAGAAAATAAAGGGAATAGTAATAAATTAAGGTCATTTCAAAAACTAGGTTGTTTGATGATGACAGGAGCATTTTCAACTACACCCACCCTAGCACTTGAAATCATAACCAATACCACACCCCTTCACATTGAGGTTAAGGTTAGAGCACTAATCAGCTGCTACAGATTAATTAGCGAGGGCAGCTGGAATCATAAGTGCAATAACATAGGTCACTCGAAAATCTCTTAACTATTGAGTAAGGTTAACGGTCAATTATTAAGCGTTAGTGATAAAAAGATTAAAACCTCTTCGGGGAAAAAGCACTTTCAGGTAGTCCCTTGTGATTATGATTATAGTCTGGATGATGACCATCGTAATATAGACTGCTACATAGATGGTTCACTTATCAAAGGTAGAGGGAGTGGTGCAGGAATCTACATACCAAAATTAGAAATCAGCATCTCCTCCCCTCTTGGCATTAACACCTCCGTTTTTCAGGTGGAAATCTGGGCCATCAATGTGTGTTGTAGAACGCTTATGGAAAATAAAATTAAGGGAAAAGATATTAAAATCTTTTCTGACATTCAGGCTTGTCTTAGGGCATTACGAAAAGATTTGCCAACCTCATGACTGGTGGAGGAAACTATAGATCTTATCAATAGGATCTCTTTAAGGTTTGAGAACAAGGTAACCCTTATTTGGATATCAGGACATAAAGGCCACCATGGCAATGAAAAGGCGGATGGTCTAGCCAAAGAAGGTTCTAATACTGCGTTTGTCGGGCCACAACCGGTATTACCTCACTCTATGAGCACAGCGAAAGAGAGTATCAATAACTAGGGCTTGAAACAATTCCTTAGGGAATGGAATTTATCTCCCGGACACAGGCAATCGAAAGAGTTTGTTAAGGCGATCAATGGCGAAACCAGCTGAATCGAAATGGCTATTCTCTATCTCAAGGAAGGGAATTAGGAGGCTGATGGGTATTGTGACGGGCCACTGCCCACTGAGAAGACACCTCTTCGTAATGGGTATCCTACCAGATCCCTTTTGCCGCTTCTGCGAAATAAAAGAAGAAACGGCAAAGCACTACCTCGCAGAATGTGATAGGTATGCTAGGTCTCGATTTGAAATCTTTGAAGGAGAGGACATCACCAAATCACTCCCCGAGATAAAATGGTCCAAAATCTTAGGGTTCGTGAACAAGTCCAAGAGGTTTATGCAGGACACGTGAGCCTTTTAGGGATGGGGTACGAGTCTACCCAGGCATTTAACCCCTCGGGTCTTGTTCGCCCACATATATATATGTAGAAGCTGCATTGTCATCCAACATTCCTTTCGCTTTGGTATTACTCCTTTACTGATATGACAGAAACCAATACTTCCGATCTCAGAAAATCACCTAGCCAGATGGGTTAGGCTGCAGCAAATTCGAGTGGATAAAAACTGCTAAAAAGGCGGGCTTTGGCCAATTTATATGTGAAATTGGGCTGGAACTAGAACAAAAAATTTTAACATGTTGATGGCTCTCTCTTTGGAGTGGAAGATGGGAAGCATGAACTCATCGATTATCTTACAGGAACAGCTGAGCCCTTCATAGAGAATAATGTCAGAACCGATGACAAAAGGCACTGTTGAATATTGCGTTTCAAGGTAGGTGGTATGCTGATTTTATGAGGAAGAATTACTTATTTCAAAATTCACTAATTTCGTGGTCCGCTTGACCAATTAATACTATACAATTAATTAAGGTTTTTAGTTGAGATGAAAAAAAGCTAATGGCACGAGAGGGATTCGAACCCACGACCTTCGGCTAGATACGCCGCTGCTCTACCACCTGAGCTATCGTGACCTCGATCCACTCGGACATCAACTCCCCATCTCAACCCCAATATTTGAAAATGCTGCCAGTAAGGAACAAGGGTTCCTATATCTTTTTTTGCCTAAAACGATTAGCAGGCACCTTGACAAATATAGTACACCGAGGCGTTTATTTCATACATAACTAATCTTACACTGCAATATGTTTATAAATCGAATTGGGTAGGTAAAAGTATTTGACAGTTAAAGTATTTGATTGATCGAAGGTGCTTAATTGAAAATTGTTTTGAGCTTTCTTAGCTTTCTTATTGAGGTAATTAAACTGTAGGAAAAGTTGTTGTTGCCCCTTTGTCTTCGTGATAGGGCAGAAGGGCGAAGATTGTTTGAAAAGGGGAGGGTTGAATACCCTAGCTAAATTTCAATTACTCTGATTGCAACCTGCAAACACCTGGAGAACTGGCCATTTAATTTTTTCGCACTGCCGCGTTTATGATTCATCAAGCGTCGTGACTTCTAAAATATATATTTCGCGTAGTGCGTTTGAAAGTTTGATTATTTCTATCAGGTTTTCGGAATTTAATCATAAAAGAAGAATCTTACTTTATTCGTTAAAAGTTGAGGTTGTTTATATGATAATAATGGCAAATAAATAAATTGCTGCTATTATATTAACACATGGTCTTGGAAATGTTACAGAGCGACAATTTTTACACTTCATTTACCGACATACTCAAAATGTGAGTGACTTTCTACTTAAAAGACCTTCCTCTAACAATGTCTTATCGGTTTGGGCATAGTCAATGGATTTTGAATTACAAATAATATGTAAAAGGTAATGTAAAATGCTTTCAAAACTCATACAGAATACCTCTTGTTTCATTGTTAGGACATCCTGTAGAAAATTTTTTTTCCTAAGATTCTCAAAATCCCCAGAGACTCCGCAAATAGTAGAGGACAAGACTGAATGAGTAAAAATGTTCAGAGGGTAACATTGAAATAAACTGAACATCACTAACAAGGAGCTAAGACTTCCCCTCAAGTCTGATAGTTAGGATTATACCGAGACAACAGACTAGTCTGTAATCTCGTCACGAGACAAGAGTAAAAGCCACTAAATATCTTATTTTGTGTGCCAATTGGCCAGATATGCTCACGTAACAATTGGTACAGATAATAAATAAATTATACAAAAACTTTAATTGAAAATCTCATAAAATCCATACGATGTCGAATGCAAGCGGTGTGCAACGCAAGATAAAAAGATAATCAATAATGTAATTACTTCGAATCGTTTCGTGGCAATATTTGTTTTGATTATTTTTTTTAGTTTTGTATTTATTATTATATAACCATTCCAAGTACGGAGTACAAATTATAATATTCTTAGTATCTACTGGAAAACAAGGGTGGCCAGTTTTTCTGCTTATTATTGTATATTCTACATTCTCAATTCTTATCTAATTTACATTTTGTTTGTAAAGGCTTTTGTTTTTGAGAAAATCGCACGACAAAAAATACACGGTAATTTATATAGGTTAACAAAAATAGATACAAATAAGTTAATATTCTATTAGATCTTTAAATTTCATATAATGTAATTCCTTTCGTGCGACATAACATGATTAAAATCTAACAGGAACATAGAAAAGCCGAACATGAAAAAGGCCAAGATAGAAATCAATATTTTTCGGGTAATGTAATTTTGCAGTGTCATTATTTTCAACGAGGATCTCCTAAAAACTATCATTTTTAGGAAAAGATAGTCAATATTAATGTAGAGAATAATCTTCTTCCTTCTTGAAGGTGGGATAATAGGTCATCTCAAAAAACCACAACCAGTTTTTATCCACAACGTTTCGGATTTATTTGAATCCTTCCTCAGCTGAGTTAACGCCTGTACACAGAACAAATATTTTTTTTTTACATTTTTATGTCAACATGGTTATCATTGTTTCTTCACTACTTACAATGGTTAAAAAAGTGGTCGTCAGTCATTAATATTTTATAACAATTTATTTTAAAAAAGAGCCAGTGTGGTACTTATTCAGACTAGAAACAAACGTTTTAATATTTTGAACCTGACTAGACTCTTACTTATTAAAACGTTTGTTTCTAGTCTTAATAAATACCACACTGGCTCTTTTTTAAAATAAATTGTTATAAAATATTAATGACTGACGACCACTTTTTTAACCATTGTAAGTAGTGAAGAAACAATGATAATCATGTTGTCATAAAAATGTAAAAAATATTTGTTCTGTGTACAGGCGTTAACTCACCTGAGGAAGGATTCAAATAAATCCGAAACGTTGTGGATAAAAACTGGTTGTGGTTTTTTGAGATGACCTATTATCCCACCTTCAAGAAGGAAGAATCATAAGATTAACTATTGAGGTCAAAATATAAGAAAACATCGTAGAGAATAATCATGGTTCTAAGTAGAGCAATGTGTTGATTTCCTCTGTTGCACTACGATTTGCAAGACCGTTTCTCCTGTTTAAAATGAATAGTACAAGAAAAGGAAGATCAAACCGGAATAAACGAATACCAGCAAACCGGTTGAACCGGGGGTTCATTCAAGCTTTCCAACCTCCAAAAAATCCAGTCACTCAAATCTTTGGAAACATGTATACTTAGCCTTTGTCCTTGAAATGAAAAAATCGATACAGACGCTCCCATAAAACGCGGCACCCTCATCCAAACACCCTAGTCCAACATCTTTCATCCCGAATCCTTCCCTCAGTTATTCTCTAAGACGCCTAAACCGCCAATGTCCTTGCGATTTCCTCCACAGTGCGGAAAGTGAATAGTGCTCTGTTAGGATAGTAATAAATGGAATACTCCTCAACTCATAATATTTTATAGTAGAAAAATTTATAAAACTAACAAAGTTTGTTCGAGTTCCCGAGCAATGTTGTAACATAATAATAATATTTAAAAACATATTGGATTATAACAAAAGGATTTTATGTTTAATGGAAAACAAGCTTACTCGAAAACTCCTTACACTCGTCAATCGTGGTCAAACGGATTTTTCATTTCTTGGAAAGAGTATCGAAAGAACATACGCCTTTTCATTTTTCCGCACAAGGATGTCCTATGAATCCTGAATCTTCTGCAACAGTCGAAGGAAAGGATATGGAATTGTCAGTGTTGTTTAATAATTAATTGCGAAGGTATTCCGGCAAGAAACGCTTTGTCAAAATCATCGTCCCAAAGAAAATCTGAATATTCATGGGGATCGAACTCTCGCCTAATCCAAAATATAGTTCATACATCATTATTTCAGATTATTATGTTTATCGATCTAAGAATTGCCCATTTCGTTTATGGGGAAAAAATTAACAACTTTGCAGAAATCGAAATTAAGCTGCAAAAATTTCTTTATAACTATCCAAAGAATTATCAGTGAAGGATCAATCTACTGGCTATGAGATGGCTATATTTGGAATATTTATTTTATTGTATGGTAAAGAAAGTTGAAAAATTGTTAGTTTTTATAAATTTTTATTTGCTGAATGTGATAATACGTAAATTGTAATGTTCTGGTCTTAAAAAATTCAGGGTATTCAAAGAAGAAACAAAAATTCAACGATTAATCAGTAGCACGGCGATGTACAATAGGCTAGACCATCACGGCTTACGAGTGTTGCGCATGTGTTGGTTTCCACCGCCGTTCGGCTAGACAAAGCAGTCAATAAAATATTTATCAAATTATTTATTTCACTAATAATATTATCAAAGATGAATAACTTTTTCATTTGAGGAACATGTAAATAAAATTATTTTTGTTTGTGTTGTCAACAATTGTGAGATTTTTTGTGCAGTCTGCAGAATGATGAACCTGTAATTTATTCGTTACCTATATTTTTAATTTGCTTAAACTGTTGGGTTGGTATCTCAGATGCGTTTCGGCATTTTGCCATTTGCAGGTGTCTCTGCGTTTTTGTGGGCGTGTATTCTTTTGATGGTGGGGTTTAAACCAACCTTTAAACAGTGTAGGGTTCATATTTGACAAATCACCAAAATACAGTAGGCTGGGGAAAAATCTTTGTTTATTCAAGATGTATATTATCAAAAAATTGTGTTTTCTAAAGTCTCTATGCTAATTATACATATAGCCAAAATACTAATGGCCACTTAACGGCACCTAGAGATGTTTTTGGAAAAAGGCTACCATTTTTAACTGTAGCAGTGAAATTATTTTTATGAAGTAACATAAACATTTCTCATTATTTATATACATTTTCCTTCACAATTAACTCTTTCAGATGATAACGTTTGGATCTCTTAATTACTTAGTTTTCACCTAATAAAACCGCCTCCCATATTAGGTAGATATTGATTAAACACATTTATGTAAATGTGTTTCGAAAAATAAATATGTCAAATAACAGTCAAGCGAATAAGACCACTGTACATGTTGAGAAAGAGGGTGTTTTAATTTGCCACAATTCAACAAATTAACAAATTTGTGATACCAATGTACAAAACAATTAAAAACCCACTTGTAATAAATTACATTAACATTTTTTCAAAAATGAAGAATAACAACATTTTACTTGTATTTGACAAAATATTCCACATTTTTCTTAAAGATTTTGAATACATACTTGCAACTTGTAGTAATAATTGTATGTAAATTGTGTTTCGCCTATTTCGACAAGTTATAGTTTTTCCGGTGCTGTTATGTTTGTACTTACATGAAACTAGTCTCTCAATTTCTTCCTTAATGTAAGAGTTGTTTAAAAATGATCTCATTTAACTAATACAAGTAATGCATGAAAATGACATTACTAGTCTCAAATAATTGTAAAATTGTAAATACTGTCCTTTTTCGACCCTTTTTTTTGCGGTTGGGTGTGTGTAAAATAGCATTGTTTCTGTTTTTACAGTAATGAGCTTGAGTGTCCATCTATCATAAAATTTTGTAATACTGGTGCAAATAGCTAGTAAAAGCATTCACCCTCAACGATTAGTAATGTAGTGTAACTTACATCAAAATTTGGTAATCTAGGGTGTACATTAAGAAAACTCTGAAGAAGGTTCGCCATAAAACTGAACTTCGGATCCGAGCGTAACATTTCTCATTTGAGGCCTACATATTCTATTGTGTAACTAGTTGTAGATCATCTTATAAATTTGTAAATAGTACGTTTGTGCCAAACTGTATCAGAAACCTTCTTCATATCGAATGAAACGGTCGCCGTGTTTTTCAATTTGTCTCCTAACGCGCCTGCTAGTGGAAGCAAATTTTCCTCTAAATATATTCAAATTTGCAACAAACTAGCTACCTTAAAAACCTTTTGGTAAGGAAAAAATTCTGACGATGGGAATTGTCGTGTTAAACAATATCGTTCAGCTGAAGACTATTAAATAGATAACGACGGACTAGGAAATAATGAAAGAACTAACAAACTGTCCCATAAAAATAAATGTTTTTGGACGTGTGATAATAACAAAATTGCAAGCAGTAGTGATTTTCTTTGAATCAGATCTTAAGTATAGAAAAAATGTTGTTCCGTTACTAAAATAGAAAGCTGGATCTTTAGCTACAAACCACAGGGAGGAAACAAAGTACTAGACTGACAAAGGCTTAAAGAGGTGAATGACCCAATTAACTAAACTACACTTTGGCCTGGGTTACTATGCTTACCTCGGTGATTCTTCTTGGCTAACAGCCACGATTAATTACTATAGTTTTACCATCCCGCTCTTCATTATTTATCGCTATCTCTTCATTTCCTTTCATCAGGAGTAAGAACACTTAGGCAAACAATTAATTACTTAATATAGCTGAAATTGAGTAAATTTGTTCACCTTTCCGATTATTAGTTCAAAATGTCAAAAGTTATAATTATGTTGTTCACCCCGTAATGTTATATCGCACGTTGCCAGGGCAGTTTGTGTGCACCGCACCTCTATAAGACTTATTGATTCTTCTTTCTGTACTTTATGGTACACACCGGTGTTTTTCACTGTTCCAACAGGAATTACTTCTTCCCCTGTGTTATAAGTCCCCAAAGGCTGGCCCCTGCGTGGTTTTCTACATTTCCTGTTTACGTTTTAGGGTCAGAATCTATGCCAGGAACGCGTGACGAAAGAGCCTTCGAACAATCTCGGCCACCGTCAACTACAGTTAAAAACCATGGGACTTACCAAGGGAAAACAGAATATTAACATACGAATTAAAGGACTTTTTATCATTTTTTTTAAAATAAAGTAATCCCTTAAAAGCCGTTAATTACAATGTAAGATTTCGAACAAGTAAATAATAATTTATGTTAAACCATCGATCGCCACTCGATAGAATCCTAATTCATAAAAGATTTTAACCATTCCGGTAACAGCATGGAATCCCTTAAGACTTAAGCGGTTTAACGCAAGCCTTGAAACCCTTGAGACCTTTCAAGCATAGCCTGCCTGTTTTACGGTACGTTGACCTATTATCGATTATGCAGCAAGGGAAATTAATTTGGACTATTTCAGACGCACACACATTTTACCTTTCAGAGATTTAACTTAGGCTCCTTGGTTGAAGGATTATGAAAATTCAAGTTGAGCAAGAAAACGTTCACAAAAGTACAATTATCGGCATTACACGGAAATGTTTGTGTCTAAAATATGTAAATATAAATGTTGTAGTAATTTAGTACAAAGGATCAACGAGAAGATTGCTAGAAAGGAGTTTATATATATGTGGAATTAATAGGTGCTCAAAATGAAAAGGCAATCGTGGAGTGAAACACTGTAATTACAACAACGTCATAAAAATTACAATTAAACGTCTTAATACAAAAAACAATGCAAACTACGTCGTTCTTCTTTTTTCACTGTCCTAAACCTTCTGACCGCCAACTCCCCTCCACCATACGTCACTTCAGTCCGGGGATTGACGTCATTGCTGTACATGCATCTTCCCACATATATATACATACATATATTTATATATACATATATTACATCCGCAACGGCTGTGTCTCTCATCATACTAGATCCTGCAGATTCAGGAACTCTACAGAGGCTATATTAGACCCTCTCCTACCATTTCTAGATAGGCTCAGACTCATACTCATACTCAGACTCGGAGTTGAACCGCATCTTAATCCTAACCTCGTCTTAATTTTTATTTTACAAGTTATTCACTTTTATGTAAAGTTAATTGTAAACTTTAATAATATATAATAAATAAATCTTTTTTTCAAAACGAGTCTCGTTGAGTCAAATTTATAACTTATATATATGGTGACGCTGTCAAAAAAAAGCCATTAGTCTTTTTTAGTCTATTCAAATTTTTATCTTTTTTGTACAAAAATTATACAGGGCACCTCAGGCCCAGTTTAACATCATAATTTCAAAACTACCCGGAACATCCTGACACATAATTTTAAAGGTGTTTTTTTACGCTGAAAACAATGGTGCAATTTGATTTCAAAATGGTCAAAAAATGGCATAGTTATAGCCAAAAGAAACCGGCAGCGTGCTTTCGATGAGAAGGTAAATATTTTACTGAATATTCGCGAAAATCAGAAGTCACACGTACCATAGGAAACTTATGAAAAACCATATAAAGATTAAGTCAATATTCGCGAAAATCAGAAGTCACACGTACCATAGGAAACTTATGAAAAACCATATAAAGATTAAGTCAATATTCGCGAAAATCAGAATTCCTCACCCCGAAATGTTGGAAGTGTTGTAGGATTTTCAAAAAATAAAATTAGAGATGTACTACGGACTTACAATTTTAAGCCATATCGCTCTTATCTTGTGAATGGTTTTGGGACTTTGATTATGGGAGGCATCTAACGTTCCTTCGACAAATGCCGGTTTGGCAGGCAGGATGAAGGAAACGTTATTCCATCCATTCTTTGGCCTGACGAATCCAAGTTTAATTTAATTTAAATGGTGATCAGTTCCTCAGTTTTTTGAGGGAGGTTTACCAACACTATTAGTTGATGTTCCTGAAAGATTGATTTTCCAGCTTCATGGATGCCCATGATAATTCTTTGCAGGTGAGACTAACTGAATTGTCTCTTCCCGGATAGGTGGATAGGACCTTATGGCCCGATTTAGTTGGTTTCCTCGGGCACCTGATTTAAACCCACTTGACTATTTTCTGTGAGGCTATTTAAAAAAACGGTTTCTATGCCAATCAAATGTTTTGTTTACAAACATTTTGCCACAGTTTTGTCAATTCTTGACTAATTTAAAATCCTATTGTACCATTGTTTTCAGCTTAAAAAGTCCTCTAAAATAATGCGTCAGGATGTATAGGGTTGTATTTGATATTTTAATATTAAACTGAGGTACACTGTATAATTTTTCTCAAATAAAGGAAAAAGTTTGAAAATAGTCTAAAAATATTAAACACGTTTTTTTTATAGCGGCATTGTTTCAAGAGAAATTCAGCTGGGCCATCTAAAAAGACACCACGTAGATTCGGACTCGTATGTCCCCTCTTTCGACCTGTATTCTCCAATCCCTTGATAGTTCGTTCATACTGGTTGTAGGTCTTCTGACCTTCTGACCAGCCCTCCACTTACCTGTTGCTCCAGTGATGACAATGACGTAATACATACGCACGTCGTTTAACAGTATTGAAAATCTTTTAAAAACAAATTTTTTGATTATCCAAATGTGCGACATACGCTTGTCACACATAGCATTGCAAAGGGATGTCGTCGGGGGTTTATCCAGCCCTTTCTTCTGGAACGCGGTCTTTGATGGTCTGCTTAAGAGGGTAACAGAAAAAGTAATTAAATGCACTGCCTTTCTTGATGATCTAGTCGTTCTGAGAGAGAGAGAGAATCGAGAACACGATTACCTTACGAGGTTGAAAAAGATCTGAACTCGTCATTATCTGGTGCGCTGAAAAGAATTTAAAATTTGCTCGAGAAAAATGCCAAATTCTAATAATAAAAGGAACGATCAGAACGGCACCTATTATTATTCAAGTCAAACACTAAAATTAGTGGGAGTAGAAATAGGTGAAAAGCTCACTGTCACACATCAACTAATAAGAGTAAGGGAAAAAAAAGGTATATATATACAGGGTGAATTGCTACTCGTGCTACAAACTTCTCCAGTAGATTCTTCACCCTAAAATGAACAAAAAAGTTCATATTGTCCATGGTCCGATTCTCAACCATTTCAGAGTAATTTCGCTTTTTATCGATTTTGAAAGATATCACGTCCTGGCGTCGGAAAATCGTGATATCTTTTAATCTAAACATTTCTCTGAAAATCTAATAGCACCGTTGAAATTCCCGTTAATTTTTCAATAAGAAGATGACGGTGGCAAAATGTTTGGGCTAATTTTTTGTGTTTTATTTCAGCCAGAACTACAAAAAGAGTGGAAAATTGTGTAAATCGGAAAGTGTATAAAGTAATCCAGAGTTTCTAATTTTAGTCTCAGAAGGCAGCAAATTTGAGGAAAACTACCTGATTTAATAACGCTTCCAACGCACTCGTCATTTTCTTATTTAGTGGTTGTGAGACCAAGATGTTGATGACAAAAAGAGAAAAAATGGTGGTTCAAGGATTGCTAATGTTTGAGAGTGACTTGCTACTCGTGCTACAAACTTCACCAGTAGATTCTTGACCCTAAAATGAACAAAAAAGTTCATATTGACCATGGTCCGATTCTCAACCATTTCAGAGTAATTTCGCTTTTTATCGATTTTGAAAGATATCACGTCCTGGCGTCGGAAAATCGTGATATCTTTTAATCTAAACATTTCTCTTAAAATCTATAAGCACCGTTGAAATCCCCGTTAATTTTTAGAGAGAATCAAAATCATAATTCCATTGAAATTTTTTAATTTAATTTAATGCCCATTTAGTATGTAATGCTTAAGAAGTTTACAAACAGCTAGAAGGTCAAGGAAGAAAGACCCAAACGTTTTGCCACCTTCATCTTCTTATTGAAAAATTAACGGGGATTTCAACTCATGTCAAACTCACCAACATTGCCAAATCTACGTAGGGATTAAGGCCAAAGGCCCTAATCACCCTCTGTAAAAGCATTTTTCTTCCAATGCAACTTATGGAACAGCTGCTGCATGTGCTCTTTAGCTGAGAAGCACTACTAAAAACATTTTGGAACAGAGCCAATGAGTCGCATTGCTGAGGACGACGAAAGCGTACAAAACGACTTCCACGCATGCACTCCACGTTTTCGCTTCCACTGCTCCTATAGATATCATTGTGCAGATAATAAGGCTCTGTTTTGAGAGAAAGAGAAAAAAAACGATCAGCGTCCAAAGCCCGAGGAGATGGACCAGATATTCTACCGGGCAAGGAAAACGGTTTTTGGTCAAATCGGTTGACGGAAAATGGCAAGAAAGGAACATAGCGTTAAAGGCTGGCTAATTTTTCAGTGCTTCCCACGAGATCGAACCCAAGCGAAATGGATCCTCCCCGATTATTAGACCCGTTAAACTATGACAGCGCCCGGCAACATGCCAACTGCACAAGGCCCTCAGCGAGGCCAGATGAGATATGCGCTTTATTAAAAACAAAACTAGGTAATAAAAGTTAGTTTAATTTTAATCTATCATTAAATGATTTTCCGATGTTTTAAGGAATTCAGTAATTTCGTGGTCCGCTTGACCAATTAATATATTACAATTAATTAAGGTTTTGGCCTATTGGCCAGCTTGTGTCACGTCAGTCTGTGGTCTAGGTATAGCCCTAAGTATCTGACGACAATGGAAGCCGGTAGCTCTTTGCTATTAATGTTCAACTTTTTTCAGTGTAAATGTACCCTGTGTTCAATTTTGTCAACTATTTTTTGTAGACGTTGTTTAATTAATTCAAGGTGTTCTGTATGTTATCGGCTATTAGGATAGAACTAGAATCAGAAAAAACCAATCGATTTGTGTGTAGTGCATAGAAAATGTACGATATCATCACTTTCGTTAACAAAAGAAGAGAAACTATGAGACGTGGCAAGATGGTCGACCTGAGCCACGTTCTCTTGAGTATCCTCTAGGTTTTAGTGATGGAGGACACTGGTTGCATTCCTCAGAATGTTAACTTACGGACAAGTTTACGGATAAGTTTGATTTATTATATCCAGCAATGATAAGAATTACAATTAATTAAGGTTTTTAGTTGAGATAAAAAAGTCAATGGCACGAGCGGGATTCGAACCCACGATCTTCGGCTAGATACGCCGCTGCTCTACCACTTGAGCTATCGTGCCCTCCATCCGCTCGGACATTAACTTCCTACCTCAACCGTTAATGTCCGAGTGGATCGAGGTCACGATAGTTCAAGTGGTAGAGCAGCGGCGTATATAGCCGAAGATCGTGGGTTCGAATCCCGCTCGTGCCATTGACTTTCTTATTTCGACTAAAAAGCTTAATTAATTGTAATGTTTTAAGTAATTTTCAATCAACCACATTTTACAAACCATCATAATTAATTTTTTTAAATTAAAACACATGAATTTCTGATCTCGTTTAATTTAGTTTTCATTAAAATAAGTATGTTATTTAATAATTTAATTAAAATACGAGTGACCTGGTTTTTTGTGTCTTTGAGTGTATTTCGATAATCGAACAGGGGAAATTAGGCGTCTCTTTATATTCTAAAATTTGGCAAAACAATTACATGTTCTTCGAATTGATAAACATAAAATCGTGGAAATCGTTCAAATGTAATGGTTAATTATTGTAATTGTTTTTGTTGTTTTATTAATCCGTAATCCCTCTTATAGTGGAGTTGAAAATGCTTTATCTCAACGCATGGTATTTTTATCAGATTTAATTCCATTTCTCCTCTTTTGCTTACACAAAAAACACACTTTCAATTATGAAAATTATTCAGCTTAAAATCACAATTTAAAACGTATTATCGATTTATATGTTGAAACGTTTTATGCATAGTAACATACTGTGTTCATTCCTCATAAACCTATTGTTTTCATTCTTTATTTTATTTTTTGTTGCTTTTTTTAACGAGGGTTCGTAGCAGCAGAGATCATATAAACCCTCAGGGTGCCGATTTTTTTTCCTTGTGATCTATGCATATTAACCATGGTGACGAATTCTTGTATGTGTGTTCATATTTGGGGGGGGGGTATCGTGAAAAAAGGGCCAGAGGCGACGGTGGGAATCGAACCCACGACCGCGGTGTCTATGAGCTGAGAGTCTCTCACGCTAACCACTCGGCTACCGCGGTCCCGTCTCAGGGTGCCGATGTTTAAAAAAAAAAAAACATTTGTAAGTATGTCGGGTTCGAATTCAGTGCCGCTGGATTCGAACCCGGGACCTTTACCTTACAGGGATGAGCGCCGTGTCAACGCCACCGTTGCGGCCACCGAAGCCCCCTTCATTCTTTATTCCTTTATTAAGATGTTTGATTAATTGATTAATTTATGTAAGTTCATTTTTCTCATACGTACACATCTATGGGACATTAAAATTATTGCTCTTATCCCCTAATCAACTTTTTGGTGGTATGGAGTCAGACCTGGGTCTTATCTCGCTGAGATGTTATGCACCAACGGCTGTCAACATCCAAACTGCTCAAAAATTAATAGGGATATTGCCAATTTTGTAGTATTTAGTTTTCCTAGCATTTTTATTTTACTTTTAGTATAAATTGAATTAAAATTTATTACGTTTTTTCTGTAGGAAAACTTAATTTGGGAATTTTAAAAATTAACAAAATCAAACCTTTTAATTTCATAATTTTGTTCATTGGACACAATAAATTTTTTAAACAATTAATTCCGTGTGTAATGTCCTCTATTAGCTAAAACCTCTGTACATCTGTTAGGTATACTATTAAAAAGGTTGTCACTAATTTCATAAGGATATTGCAACGCTTCACTCGGTAGTTGCAGATCAACTGGCAGCGGATGGTGATAGAAAAGCCTTCTCTGCAACGCATCGCGCATGTGCTGAATAGAATTGACGTATGAAGGCACTGGGGGAAAGGGCAGATGGGAAATTTCCGGGTTTTCTAAATACTGATGAACAACTCTGCTGCTATGAGGTCTGGCATTTTCATCTATAAATTGAAAATCCGTGTCAATGAGATCCCAGGTTTGAGGGATGTATTCCTCGATAATTTCTTGGACATAACGGACCTCCAGTGTAAATCCCAGCCCAGACCATTACACCGCCTCCTTCAAACTGATCAGAAGGGAGCACGAGCTGCATTGTACGAATCCCTGTTCTGAGTAGACTCTTCGGTACCTGCTAACACTTTAGTACAGATAGAAACGCGAATCATCATTAAACATAACAGTATTCCAATCGTAGTTCTCTTCTAGGTGCTCGCTGCACCATATTCTCCTGATTTGCTGGTGACGAGCTGTTGCGGCAGGTCATCCCAAAGGGGTAAACGATCGAATAGCCTTCCCAAGTCATTTAGGATCCGTCGGGCACTACGGAAAAGGATCCGTCTTGCAGCAATGACAATATTTCTGTCCACCCTTAGCGTCGTAATTTGCTGAGATCCACTAACCGGCCTCCTATTGGCACTTCCAGCCTCTCGTAATCGGGCTAAAGCCCGGGAGACCACGCTCTGAAAAACGCCAAATACCACTGCGATATCCACTTTCCGGTGACCTACTCTCACAATAATATTGCGAACTTTTGATTCAAGATGATGCCTTTCCATGGTTAAAGAGAATACAACTGGATTAAATGGAGAAAAGACGAGAAAAGGTGTTTCTTAGGAAATGAGTAATCTGCATGTTTACTATTCTTAAATAAATCCGTCATTAAAAATGAGTATTACAATCTGTTTGTATTTTGGTTTTATTTTCGATTTTGTTTTATCCAACTAACAAGAATATATCGGTTAATTGAATAAGAAAAAATTACAAATATCCCTATTCATTTCAGTCGTTAGTTTTTGAAACTAGGCACTTTCAGTAATTCATATATACATACTCCTCCATCACACATACGTAAAACTAACCTAACGGAGAAAAATGGTTACCGAAATGTTAAAATGATGTACATTTTTATCGTTACATTAATTATAACTTACTTATTTTAATGTAAACTACTATAAAAGAGATCAGAAATTCATGAATTTTAATAAAAATTATTTCAATTCTTCAACAAGAGCGGGTACGAAGCTATTCAACGTTTGTTGTCTAACCCGTCACTTTTTTGCCACCCTACGGTCACATCACTGTTAGTTCGTTATAATATTAATTTCTCCGGTTCCGGCTATGCTGAACCCCACCCTGGAGGTGACGGAGCTTGAGGCTTTTACCCGGGCGAGACCTCTCGACATAAAACCATGCTTAAACAAACTTTTTTTACTCAAATTTATCGTTTAATCAAAGTGTGTTACACCCTTTTGAACATAAAAGTAACGACAATCAGTTCAATTTCATCCTTTCCAGACCTAACTTATCGAGTGAGTTAATTAGTTTTTTATTGGTTTCTTTGATTATACGAGAGAGAGAGAGAGAGAGAGAGAGAGAGAGAGAGAGAGAGAGAGAGAGAGAGAGAGAGAGTGAGCGAGAGAGAGTTAGCGAGAGAGAAAGAGAGCGTGAGAGAGAGAGAGAGAGAGAGAAGAGTGAATGAGTGAGTGAGTGAGTGAGTGAGAGAGAGAGAGCCAGAGAGAGAATGAGAGTGAGGAGATAGAAAGGCACAGATACAAACAAACAGACAGAGAAGTGAGAGAGAAAGGAGAGAAAGACTGACAATTTGAGGGCGAGAGGGCGAGAGAGCGAAAGATAGAGATAGAGATAGAGAGAGTGAGAAGAGAGGGAGAGAGAGAGAGAAAGAGAGAGTGAGTGAGATAGAGGGAGTGAGAGAGAGAGAAAGGCATACTGAATTTACATTGAATCTACTACTTATGTTACTTTTATAAACAACTAAAAATGTATAAACTGTAATTTTATACATTCTCGAGGTTAATTGGGATAATAAAAATAGGTGAAGCAGGTGTTCACGGAAGTGGTACCACCTGTGTGGAAATAAACATTACTACACGAGTAATTATCTTCCCTTGTTCCTCGGTCTTTTACTATCTTTTTACTACTTTCATTATTGCAACGCAGTCGGAACGGAAAGAAAATTAGGCTACCTAGGGTTATGAGCGTTCATTAATATCATTATAAGCTCAAGTCTTTCTTTACTCGAAATTAGTTAAATTACTAAGCGTACCACCAATTTATAATGACAGAGCGCCGTTTCATTACTCCTCTTTTGATGTGTTCAGTTAACGTTTCAAAGAGTTATATTTAAAATATAAAAAGAAAGGTACTAAATAGTCACTGAGATTAAAAATTCTTATATTAAAAAAAAATTTTAATGAAAAACTTTAAAAAGTCCATTTTGGGCTAAAACGTCATTTCAAGAGACGCGTTTCCATTGTTTGCTCCCACCTGTGGGATTGTTGGGGTGATAATTGTCTTTACTGTTATCATAAATTTTCTGTTGATCGAATCTCGATAGCGGTATTGCGGTGGTCAATAAGCAATTGCCAGGAAGAACGGATGCCTGATGTGACGCCGTTTGCCAAACCAACAATTTCTCCCATTCATCTTTCAAGTGAGGTGAAGTCACGTGCAAAATAACAGTTGGTAAAGAGAAAAACGCAAAATTAACCGGCGATCGCCGATTAATCGGTATCTGGCTGGAAGAGATATGAGCTACCCTTTTATTTTCAGAGTTCTCCACCGCTCGCTCGGTAAAAAGTTCAAAATGACTCTTTTGCTCAACTCGGGAACGGAGCCCAATCAGTTCTGAGTTAATATACAAATGAGCACAGAAATATTTCCCATTCTGAAAAAATCCATATCACGTATGCGGACGATACCGCTATCCTTTGCTCTTATAAAGATCCCGGCATCCCAACCAGAAAACTTAAATTTACCTTCACTAGTTTTCGTGGTCCGCTTGACCAATTAATATCTTTCAATTAATTAAGGCTTATAGTTGAGAACAACTCAACTAAATTAGGATTACGGTGTCGTTCGCATAGGTGGTGATAATAGTGTCAGAATGTGTTATAACCTTAAATATGTTTAACCATATCTGACTTTCCCCTCCTTTTTGCCATTTTTCAAAATTCGAAAGGTGGGGTTGAGATGGGAAGTTGGTGTCCGAGTGGATCGAGGTCACGATAGCTCAAGTGGTAGAGCAGCGGCGTATCAAGCCGGAGATCGTGGGTTCGAATCCCGCTCGTGACACTGACTTTTTTATCTCAACTAAAAACTTTAATTACTTAAAATTACCGTTCCATTTCTTGAGTATTAGGTTAAGTAGTGGATAATGCAATAAATATTCATAAATATCAGAAGAACCGTCCGAAACATAGTCACCCCACTGGTGATTACATTCTATCAAATGTATTTAAACGAGGCAATTTACGCAGGTGTAAATAAATAAATGCATTTTTAGAAAATATATTTTCTGACCTCGTATAAAAAAAATGCGTTGAAATAGGTGATACCACGTAAGTGTAACTGAAATGAAGTAGCCTTGATCATGGGTAACTTTTGTGTGAAGGTGTTAGTTTAAAAAATTAAGTTATGTTACTAATAGATTTTTTAGACGAGCTTGAATGTTGTTTTTAATTATTATATTATTTACAATTAAAAAGACTATGAAGTTATTCTTTATGCTGCGCACAAGTAACTGTAAAGCGCATGATAACAGATTGCGAAAAATCAAGCCGCCATGAATAAAGTGTGGTCTCCAGCAATTTTAAACACTTTCTAAGGTACATCAGTGGTTATAATGAGAAATTGATTCGATACCTAAAACAGATAAACTATATGTTCGCCAAAAATAAAATATTGTTAAAATATTGGCATTTTGTGATGATTATTTTAATTTAACTGTAGAAAATATTGACATTAATCAGGAGAATGAATCATAGTAAAAAGAGATAATTCAGGGGGTAATTCAGATATAATTGATAATTTTGGGGCGTCGGTGACCGCAACGGTTTAAGCCAGGAATACACTTACCTGATGCTACGCCATGCGTCGCTACCCGATGCTACCCGACGCCTTGCCACGTTTTGGTGCGGTGTGCACATCTATCCGACGCAAGTACACGTCGCGTACAGTCACACAGCGTGTATCACAATAATCACTATCACAATCGCAACGCATCTTTTGTTCTTAATGCACTATTTTGAGCAAAACCTTGTAATAAATTGTTAGTTAAATTTTATGAGCACAACCATCTAATAAATTGTTTGTATTTTAGTATATGTACCACCGAAGCGAGTACAATAAATTGTTAGTAAAATTCATTATATCAAAAAATCGTATTCCTTAATAGATTTATTTTCTACCAAACCATAAAAAATTAATTTTTTAAATAAAAACTAATTAATTTTTAATCACAGTTAATTTGGTTTATATTAAAATAAGTATGTTGTAATTAATATGACGACAATAATACATGTAGTTTGAATAAAAATATGAGTGTCCGGTTCTTTTGTCTTCGGCTGTACTCGATGCGACCCGACGAAAATCTGGACAGTGGGGATCGCAGAGCGTCGGTTAGATGTGCACGGGAGTAATGCAACCTTATGGAAAATCGGAGTTTGGATTTGCGTCGGGTAGCATCGGGTAGCGTCGCATGGCGTAGCATCGGATAAGTGTGTTTCTGGCTTTAGGCGTTGACACGGCGCTCATTACGGTAAGGTCCCAGGTTCGAATCCAGCGGCCCTGCCCAGACGATCCGCCACATTGCCTTAATCGAAGATGTTCTCTAGACATCCTTGTCCTTCAATCTCCTATACTGAGTGCCAAAATTGGCTAGTTTCTCTCGAGATAATGTGTCCTCCGGTTTAATTGTCACTCAGTCACCGTGTAAAAAAAACGTTTTGCGATCACATTTGTAATATGTATAGTCTACAAATAAAATGGTTATCTTTTTTTTTACATTTTCATTCATTTGTTTATTAAAAGATTTTATTTGTTAATAAAAGTATGGCTTTCTGTTTTCATCATGAATTTGTCCAAATTTTGCAATTAAAGAAAAAAAATTGACTGTAACAATTTGAATATAATTCAGATGCGTTTACCCTAATGGTATCATTTATACAAAAATCCGAAAGAAATCCCACCCCGTCCTACTTTCCTTAGCTCATTGTGTTTTAACTAGAAGATGCTTTCTTTAGACATTCATGCGATTATTATTCCAAGCAAATTGGGAAATAAAATTATGCAGGATTGTGAGTTGGAGTTAGTCCGAGTTTGCGGGAATAAGCTCGTTTACAAAAATATAAAACTGAACAAAGGACGAAAGGAAGGCAAGGACGTTTTCTTTTAGATTTCATCGAGACCCTTGGTCGGAAATGTATGTTATTTCATTTTTCACCGGCCGTGTCGCAAATATTTGAATGTTCTTCTATTAAAATTTTACTGCCTATTTTAATGATTTGCGAAGCATTCTTGCTTAGTTTACGACCTGTCGAAAAGCCTGACGTCATCCTGACCAGCAGATTTTTGCTGTTCAATTTTGACAAATTTTTTCTTGGACGTCCCTGTGCGTTACCTGTAGAACTTGTTTGTTTTTATTTGTTTTGTTAGATCCGATAAAAATCAAAAAGCCAGAAAAAGATTTTGTATTAAGCTGGTGTCTTTGTGTAGTGACACTCATGAAGTTGTAGGCTGCCTTTGTACTATATTACTGACCGTTTGTTCTTCGTTTTATTTCATTTGTATTATCAAATGCAAGATTAATAGCTTTACGTTATTCCTTGCTGACGAATAGTTTTAATTCTTTACATAATATATATATATATATATGTCGGAGATGAAATGGAATGCAGTGACGTATCTGGCTAACTGTGACGTCGTGACATAGTCGAGACAACGAGTGGATCACAAAGAAGAAGAAGAAGAGCAAAGGACAAAGTCAGTCAGTCAGTCGATCAGTCGTGCCTTTGTCCTCACAGCGAGAGCATCGTCATATTTGTACTTAAATAAATAAACAGAGAGACAAACAAGCGAAATGGATCATTTATTTCCCCGTGAAGACGGAGAGGTTTCTCCAACATATATATACACATTGTTGCATCCGCTTGGACACTGTTTCCTCTTGCATATATTCGGAGTGAAACAACACTGATCCAGCCTGAAGATAAACCACAAACAACACTATTCCCGACCAGCAAGTTGGGTTACGCAATAACTCGAAATTCATCGTGTTTTATACATCTTCCATTAGGACCTTTTATTCCATTTTTACATACAACTTGGTACACTTTCCTTAAATACTGTTTGATCAGTTTTACTCCAATTTTACATGCTGGTTTGTGAATGTAAGGCAAATAGTTATGGAAAATAAAATTTTCCTAAAGAAACTAGTTTTCATTTTGATCCGAATTTGAATTTGAGAAAGAAAATTGCCAATTTTTTCAAACATCCAGCATATTTTCTAATAAAACATCTAATAATTTTAAAATCACTTACGTTTAACACTTTAACACATTCCACGACTTGTGTACGTTTATCAGTCAAAACTTAATTTTTCATGACAAAAACTGAAAAAAGTCGTGGGCCGCACCAAAAATACACGACAAATTTTTTTTAAAAAGGGGCTTTACTAGCAGGTTGTACATTAATTTATCAATACATGCATCGTTATAACTATAATAAATGAGAATTCCAATTATCATTTGATTAAGCCAAAATAAAACTTAGAAAAGTAGTGAACTTAGAAAAACTCGGCTACATTAGTGTCATTTTTTCAAAACAGTATTCGTACAATTTTACCCAAAATTTGCATAGCTGTTTTATAATGTATGCAAAATAGTTATAGCTAAAACAATTATCTTTCGATACATAGTTTTTAATTGATAATCATTTGCATTATTGAAAAAAATTGTACATTTTTTCTAATAAACTATCCTTTATTTTTAAAAACCCCTACCTATTACACTTCTAAATCATGTGCTTAGAGGTTCTATAAATGTATTATCAAAATAGTTCATAACATTTCAAGAAATGTGTACCTTTGTGCATGAGTACTTGATTTTTCAGTAATAGCAATAAACCGGAAAAAGTCGTAATTCGCGCCAAAAATGCACGATAAAATGTATTTGAAAAATGGCTGTGATAGCAGGTTGATTATTAATTTATCAATAAAACAATTCTTTATAGCAGTAAGATATGAGGATTAATATGTCAATGGGTTAAGGCAAGAAAACACTTAGAAAATAAGTGAACTCTGAAAAACCCGTTCACGTTCACCTCGCTACAAATTTCGTAAACTGTGTTCCATCAATTTGACCCACAATTTACCTACCCGTCTGATGATGTATGGCAAATAGTTGTGGTTAGTTGTTAATTTTATTTATTGAAACTTGTCCATCATGCAACAATTTCTCCAAAATAAATAAACTTTATGAATTTTTTATTTTGAAGTTATTTATCAAGTTTTTAATTAAAAAAAGAACAAATATTGTAATGAATTATCACTAAACCATCGGTTTATTATTGAGATTAATTATACATGAAGAATATAAACTCTTATTATAATAATTAGTAATATTATAAAGTACTACATTTTAAAAAAAATCCTTTGTAACTAAAAATTTCTTTTTTTAATCGCGATATATTTAAAAAAATATATTTACAATACAAAAAATAATTAAATAAAAATTAATTCTCTTACAATCGAAATATAATTATAAATCAAAATTTTTATTTTCGTCTCTAATAAACAAAATAGATTCTCTTCTTTTGAATGGGTATTTTTTATGGCTCACCGTTATTAAATGTGTTCTCTTATTTTGGCACATGTTCACAGTACCGCGTACTGCGTAGGACTGCCCAACTTTTCTTTTTTTTCTCTCGATTCTGTAGCTCCAGTACGGTAGCGTTGCTTGACCTTGTTGTTACTTAACATTATTTCCACCCCCTTGGAAAATGGGTGCGTGAGGTCATGTCTTCGCCTGCGAGCGCACCATGTAAATGCTTCCACTCCACGATCATGATGAAACGTTGAAATATCCGCGCCTGATGGTTGATGTTGATGGGTCTGAAGTGGGAGAGGTTAAAGGATGCTGGAGTATCATCGTCAACGGATCCCTGTCTGATTGTAGGGGATTCGGGTGAAATGAGGTTTTGAGAACTTGTCATAAGGAGAACTCGGACGATATCAAATTTCATTAGATCAATACTTAATTCGGAATCATTTGTTTGTTTACATTTGTGAAATAAGAACTAGTGCACTATTAAATAATGTTTTATTATTATTCTTGTAATTTCAATTAAATTTATTTATTTTATTTACAAATTGATTATTTATAAGGTTATTAATTGAGTGATGTGAGCGATTATCGTTTTTTGTGGATTTTCTTTTAATTGTAAAAAATAAGATACATTTGAACGTTTAGGTTTTATGACAAAAGGTCCGGAAAACCTTGGTAACAGTTTGGCATTTTTATTTTGTAATTTGTCTGGCAATTTGTACCTTTTATGCATTACATAAACTCCTTCTTTAAATTGAATATTTATTTTTTTGCGTTTTTATTATATTGTTGTTTTGCAAGTTGACGGGCTGTTATTAAATTTTTAAATGCTATGTCCCATTATTTTTGCAACTCTAATTTATTTAAGGTATTGTAAATATTCTCATCGACGGTAAATTTTAAGTTTTGAAGGGTCAAACATTTCTCTTCCCAAGAAAAGACGCGAAGTACTAAATCCAGTACTCCAATCCAGTGGAGTTATTTAGTGCGATAAGGAGTAAGTTTTTATCCCAATTTTTTTGATCAGTAGCGCAATATGCTGTAATGGAAGTTTTTTCATGTGCGAATTGTTCGTCCCACGGCATTCACTTGGGGAAAGTACGGGGCATTTAAGTAATACGCAATGCCCAAATAGAAACAAAAAACCTTTGTAAATTCTTGATCTAAATACTGCTGCACGGTTTGAAACAATTAATTTTAGAACACCAAAAGCTGGTAAAACATGTATTTTTACAGAATTTACAATTGCTATTGCTCCAGCTTTACTTAAAGGTTTGGCAAAGGTAAATTTAGAAAATGAATCAATTCCGATTAGGATGTATAGCTTTTCTACAATTTCCGCGTGGTAATGAGTCAATTAAATCAATGTAAATTTTTTCAAACGGGTCTTTGGATTTAATTTTTGATTCCATGCTTGTTTCAGTTCAAGTTTGAAGATTTAATTATAGCATAAGTTAAACAATTTTTAATTCGTTGTTTTATGTCCTTTGTCATGCCTTGGTATGTGATTATTTTTCTAATCCGTTCTAATGTTTTTCGAATCCCTGAATCTGATCCAATTTCGTTATCAGGATAATACTTATACATGACAGAGTACAAAACTGATGGTAATACAACTTTACTTGTTGACATTTCGTTATTTTGGACGTGCAGAATATTTTTCTTTAAGAAATACTTTTGAATATAGATTTTTTGTTTTAATTTGTTTATAATTGGAATCAATTTGTCATCATTATTTTAGTAGGTTTCGGTACTTTCGAATAATTCTGGAAATTATAATAATACAAGACCTGGTCATGAGTTTACAACGCGTTGTTCAAATTCCAAGTTCGGCCTTTCTAGACAAGGAGTGTCTTTAGCAATTTGGCGAGATAGCAAGTCGCGATTTTGTTGCTTTTACTGATACATGCTGAATTTCAAAGTCATAAGCTTTCAGCAGACATAGCCGTCGATTTAATTTGCCGGACAATTTAGGGTTATTAATAAGCCAAGTTAAGGGTGCACAGAGAAGGAAGAATTTTTTTAAACTTTAGTTATGGGGAAAAGTGTTCAATGCCGGAAATAATTGCAAGCAGTTCTTTTGCACACACAATGTCGGCTATTTGTGTTGTTCAAAGTTTTGCCGAATGAAATGCAATGGGAAATAAAGTTCCATCATGGTTCTGTTCCAAAAAACTACCAACTGTAGTGTGGCTTGCATCGCAAAACAACACAAATTCTTTTTTAAAATTTGGCATTTGTACAATAGGTGCTTTGCCTAGTACACTGTGTGCTTTGTTAAAACTATCCTGTTTTTTTCTCGCTCCATATTAATTTTGAATTGTTTTTCTTTAAATTTGTTAACGGTGTTAAAATTTTCAACAAATTTGGCAAATATTTTGCGTAATGCGATATGGCGCCTACAAAACTTGCTAATTGTTTCAATGGTTCATGGTATAGATATATTTAAAAAGGCTGTCGTTCGATCGGGATCAATTTTCATGGAATTATGACTAACTGGGACTATATCTCGACAGCAGACTGACGTGGAATCCCCACACAAGACTTAAAAAACAGCAACTTAATACAAGACTTGGACTACTACGAATACTTTTAAGACCGAAATCGACTTTGACAATTAAGACAAAACTAACACTATACAAGACTTTACTAAGACCAATATGGACATATGGAGTAGAATTGTGGGGCACTGCCAAGCCTTCCAATATCCAGCGCATCCAGTCCTTCCAATCGAAAGTCCTTAGACAAATTGTTAAAGCACCCTATTATGTCACTAACCTCACTATCCACAAAGACCTCAACATTCCTTTTGCCAACGAACTAATCCAGTCCAGATTCCAAACCTTCCATACCAACCTTTCAAATCATCCTAACCATACAGCTCGAGTCCTATCCACTCATTCCCATCCTGACAACCCACCACGACGCCTCAACCGACGATGGCCTCGGGACCTCCTCGATCCCTAATCATATAAACTGAGTGCCAGCAATGGCTGGCTCCTCAAAGCATGTGTCCTACCGGTGCAGTGCTGGCATTAGTGCTAGTGTTGTGCTGTGTGATATTTCATGCATGTGCACATATTTGTATAGTATACAATTCTGTATAGGTAACAAATAAATAAATAAAATTAAAAAAAAACAAAAAAAAACTGTGTGTGTCCAAGAAATTTAATTAATTTTTGTGCTAATTGCATTTTACTTGGATTTTTGTTAAGTTTGCTGCTTTTAACTTTGAAAATATTTTATCTAATGCTCTAATACGATTTTATTAAGGTCCCGAGGTGTACACTAATAAATCATCAACAAATGACCAAACTATTTTACATTCTGCTACGGAAATTATTGTGTCAATAACCGTTCTGCAGCTCTCATTCTGAAAGGAAGGCAATCATATAGAAGTTTTCCAAAAGGAACTATAAATAAAGTTAACTCAGTACTTTCTTTGGACAGTGGAACTTGATGGAATGACTGGTTTACGTCAATTACAGAAAAATAAGTGGCATCTTTTAAAAAATCACAAATAAAGTTTATGTTGGTAATGTATAATCTACATATTTTATTTATTTTCTGATATTTACAACTAATCTGAAATGCTTTTTATCGAGTTTCGGAACTAAAAATGCGGGTGATCCATATGGGCTATAACGTTTAGCAATTACCTTTTTTGAAATTGGGTCGTTTATTATTTCTTTCATGGCTTCTAGTTGTGGAGGATTAAGCGGATAAAGAGGAGAGTGAATAATTTTTTAATTTTCATTATGCTGGTTTTACGTAATTTTTTGTTAAAACTGCGGGATGTTTATTTATAAAGAGGTTTAATAGGCCATCAGGAACTTTCTGTATGTTGTTCTTGTTTAAACTAATTGCTTGTAAATTATTATGTATGGCAAATTTTTCATTTAGAGATGAAAAGGAGTAAAATTTCTTACATCGAAAATGAAAGTAAAAGCCATTAAGAAATGACATTAAAATTATACCTGATTCCCTCATAAAATGATAGGAAATCATATATATTGGACGGGTAAATTTTTTAGGACTAAAAATTCTTGTTTCCATGTCAAATCTTCAATTTTTAATTGTAATCGAAGTTTTGCAAAAGGTTGTATTTTATTTCCTTCTATTGATATGACTGCGTCGTTCACTTCAGAATTTATTTGCACGATTTTTATTTTTGTTAATAACTTAATAAATAATTCGTAACTAATAGAACTAGCACTTGCACCAGAATTGACGTTATTTAATTTTATTTTTAAAAACCCTAAATTTTTTTTTTTATTTTATTTACGTTATTCGAATTTACACATACTGATGTTGACGTTTCCCCATCTTATTTAGTTTTTTGATAAATGAGTTTTATCTGAGTCTTTTTGAAATGTTTGTTCGAAATTTGGGAGAAAGCCATCATTGTTTATGAAGGAGTAATCTAATCCATAATTATTTTGATTTAATTGTTGTTTAAATGGTTTATATTTATTTTTCTTATAAAAATTTTGTGGATTCCTATTTTTTGTTTTTGTAATTATGGTAATTTTTGTTATTGTTGGGACATTTGAAAAATTGTTCCGGCATTTGACTTTTTGTTATAAGGGTTGTTTTTTGTGTTATTGTAATTGTAGTAACTGGTGTGATGGGAAAAGTTTGACCGAAAATGTTGTGGATATCGAGGATTGTAATGTTGAAAGTTATTGTTTTTGTAGTCAGCCACGGTGTTGACGGCTGAGCTTGATAACGAGGTTTTTGGTTGAACCTTGCCCTTCCATGGTTTGTTTCGGTTATTTTGGAAATAGTATCAGGATCCCTGTTACATAACGCGTATTAAATCTTGGGGAATTTGCTGAAGTTGACTCGCCCGAAAAATAAACTGAAAAGTTTGGAATTTCGTTTTCCATGTTCGGGTTCATAGCAATTGGGATTTCTTGATTCATTGCACGATTTGCAAAAATCATTTCTAAATAAGTTCCTTGATCCCACAACTCTTTCAGTGAGCTGATTTCAGGTTTTGATCCTAATAAAGCTAAAAATTTTGGATGAATTCCTTCTGTTATTGAGTCTATTAAGATTGTTTTTAATTTTCTTCGCCTAGAATTTTTGCAAATAAATTCTTATTATTAATATACCCATGTATAGTTTCATTGTCTGTTTGCATCCTTAGAAAATATTTAGTTTTAAGAATAAGATATTGTTTTTCTGTAAATCGGTGTTTTAATAAACTACGTTATAATAAATCAAAATGTTAGGATGAGATGCTGCTGCTGAAAGTGTTGCTCCTGCGGCACCTGTACATAAATCGGCTAACCTCTGTAAAATAGTAACAAAATCATGTGGTTCTGGTAATTTGCGATTGTGTCCTACTAAATATTTTAGAACACTTTTGGCATCATAAAGTTTAAATTTCGAAAAGCGTTTTAATCGATTTTGAACTGAGTACGGGATGATATTATTTTTAAATTGAGGTTTGTGTAAATTTTGATTTGGATCCGTTGATCCATTTACATTATATTGATAAGAAGCTTCAAGAAATTTTGTGCAGCAAAGTTAATTGTTCTGTCTGTCATCATGGCTAGATTTTTCATTTTCCTCTGGGAGCAAATGACATGGATTGTTTTCAGATTTTGTTTTAAATAAATTTGTTCTTTTTGATGAGACTTTGAATTTTTTGTTTAAATGCTTTTTCTTATTCACTGACAATTTTGTGTTCATTATTTTTAATATTTTTGTTTTCTTTCTTGATGAATTTTGTTAGTCTTTTACAAGGTTTTTTTTTAAATTGATTGGAAAATTGCATTTTCTGATAAATCTAACGTTTGAGATAAGGCCCTGTAGCTTCTGATTTCTGATGTTCTAATGAAGGCATAGATAGGTTCTGACTGTCATTTGAGTTTTGAAAATTTTCAGACTCTATCGAATTTGGCATTATGTTCTTTAAAAATAATGTTGTAAAACTATTGGAACAATCAGGTTATAGTTAAGAAGGAAATATCTACTTTACACTAAATTCAAATTTAGCTGTTTTAAGTAAAGAGGATAGTATACGTTCTGCTACCAAAATTTTGTAGTTTGTTAATTTTATTTATTAAAACTTGTCCACACGTAACAATCTTCCCAAAATAAATAAAGTTTATGAATTTTTTATTTTGAAGTTATTTATCAAGTATTTAAGTTAAAAAATAACAAATACTGAAATGAATTATTAACAAAAAATCGGTTTATTATTGAGATTAATAATACATGAAGAATATAAACCCTTATTATAAAATTAGTAATATTATAAAGTACTAAATTTAAATAAATTTAAAAAAATCCATTTGTTATAAAAACATCTTATAACTAGTTTTTTCAAATTCAAAACTAAAATATATTTAAAAAATACATTTAAAATAAAAGTTAATTCTCTTACAATCAAACTATAATTATAAATCAAAATTTAATTTTCCTCTCTAATAAACAAACAAAATAGATTCTCTTCTTTTGAATGGGTATATTTTATGGCTCACCGTTATTAAATGTGTTCTCTTATTTTGGCAGATGTTCACGGTACCGCGTACAGCGTAGGACTGCCCACCTTTTCTTTTTTCTCTCGATCCTGTAGGTCCAGTACGGCAGCGTGGCATGACTTTTTTTAGCAGAGGTCATATAAACCCTCAGGGTGCTGGTGTTTTTGAAAAAAAAAAGCCCATTTGTAAGTATATCGGGTTGGAATGCAGGGCGCTGGATTCGAACCCGGGACCTTCACCTTACAGTGATGAGCTCCGTGTCAACGCCTAAACCGTTGCGGCCACCCACGCCCCCGTTCTTGATTATGTTGTTTCGTAACATAGTTATAGCACACATAATTTTGATAGTTTTTATTTTATAATCATTTGTAATTGTTTATTTTTTAGGACTTGAAGCTAAAAAATTTTTTCTTAAACTAAGAATAATTTTTACAATTCTAGATTGTTTCCACAAACAGCACCTGCCTAATGATTCTAGTGGAAAATTTTCAAATAACATTCAACGGTTCATAACATTCCGATTATAAAAATGTGTTTTTATAGTACAGGCAAAAAACTGAAAAACCGTAATTAGCGCCGATAATGCAGGACAAAATGTATTTGAAAAATGGCTGAACTGAAATCGCTTATTAATTTACCGATGGACCAATTCCCTATCGCTGTATCAAATAAACAATAAAAATGCCATTAGGTTAGGCCAAGAAAAAAAACTTTGTCCATATTTCTTCACACTGTAAATAGTGAAACTGGAAAACTTCATCCTCCTCTTCGTCAAGACGACTGGTCATGGGCCTTGGCCAATCTTGAAACTCATCTTTATCTTAGATATCCCGACCACACTCTCCACTTTCTTAACTTCTTTTGCTGCTACGGCTGTGAAATCCTATGATTTCTTGGGAGGGACTCCAGGAACTTGTGTTGCCAATAGCCGAATGGAGCAAATTCCTGCGGCCTTATGATAAATGGTATATTACTTTACTATAGTACTTTTACTCTCCCAGACAGAACCCATGATATAATATTCCTCAATAATACGAAACTGAGTGTGTACGCAACTTTGGATTCTATCTCGACTCACGTATATACATACGTATTCACACTGTTAATAGTGAACCTTTTCTATTTTGGTTCAAATTATTCTACATTTAAATTAACATTACCCAGTACCGTATTACAATAAGCAATTAATTATACCCTTTGTAATGACAAACAACCACATACTGTTACTATCTTTCCGTCCCATTATGTTTAATTATAATATCTTTAATGAATAAGTTGTTTGTGGTGTTGGGAAAGTGCCCTAACTTTTGCCGAGTCGATTAACAAAGGAGTGACGGTGAAATAATTTTTCCCTTCAAGTGACGGTTCATTAATCTTCCATCATATCCTGGAAGGGGGTAAAGTTTGGAAAATGTAGCATTGTGCCTTCGGAACTTGGAAGGTTCAAACACGGACAGACTTTTTACGTATTAGTAGGATTTTTTTTTAATTGACGAAGCTTATGAAAAATCCTGAAGCCTGAATACGAAGAAATAAAGCTAATAATAATTAAAATTAAAACGTTTTATGGTATAAAATCAACTAAAATAATTCAAACGATTTTCTTGTTGCTGAATGAAAATATCATGGTTTCTACACAGACTTCGGCATTATCTTTTACATGGTCAACCATACCATATATTTATTTTTGGACTAAACTGATTGCTACGATGTTCATCGCAAATTACTAAAATGCTTGAACTTTTTATATATAATTTTAGAAATTTAAAGTGAAATCCTATAAATCGACATCATCACTTCGGAGTTCTACAAAAATCTGTTTCAGAAATACTCCCTTGTTTTCTTTGCCACTTACTCTCTTCCTTTCTTTATCCACCAATATGTCTCTCTTTCTTTGTGCTACTCTCTCTCTCTCTCTCTCTCTCTCTCTCTCTCTCTCTCTTCCTCTCTCATATATCTTTCTCTGTTATTTCATTAATTCTTTCATAATATATCTCTCTCCATCTCTTTTTCTCTCCTGACTCTTGCCTCTCTCTCTCTCCCTATCTATTTTTTCTCTCTGTATATCTCTCTCTCTTTCTCTCTCTCTCTCTCTCTCTCTCTCTCTCTCTCTCTCTTTCTTTCTTTCTTTCTTTCTTTCTTCTCCCGTTGTTTGTATCGCTTATTAATTCTTGTTAATCGTAATAGAGGTCGATGGCGACTTAAATTGGCCGGAATTTTTAAATAAAACGATATTCATTCATTCTTTATTTCTTCTCAATCGTTCAACCAGTATATTAGTCTGTATATTTTTTTTATCGACTGTGCAGTACGTTACAATGTATACCGTAAAAGGATCATTAATCTGTTGAAGCATAAGTAAATATTTTTACTAAAAAATATTGTATTTTTACTAAAAAATATTGTATTTTTAAATTCTTAATTATCAATTTATTGTTAGCTTTTATGTCACAACTTTGTCATTTAAATGTTTTTAAATAACTGCTCGGGCGGATGAATCTTTTTTATGAAGAGACAAAATATGTTGGTGTTAAAGGAATTCCACCCGGACCAAATTAACTAAAATTTCAGGGAATGAGGAAATGTATTAAAATGGAATTAATTATTAAATAAAACGTCTAGAAAATTACAATCATTAAACAGTTAGGCATTGTTTTAATAATAACCTATAAACATCTATAAAACAAAGTTAATTAATTTTTAACAACTTCATGCTTGTTATAATATTGTACTTCGTACTTCATGAAGACAACATCCGTTAAGAAATTATTCATGAATGAATAATAACAGTCAAAACGGTAATATATAGAAAAAATTGAATTTGTAGTACCAAATAGGTTTAAGCAAATAAACTATAATTCAGTGAAATGCTTTTAATAATATTAATTAATCCATATTGGGTTTAGCAGCAATAATTGACGGTATTAATTATTTCAAGTGATTATACTTTTTATCTAAGGTCTTGGCTGAGATGAAAAAGTTATTGTCACGAGCGGGATTCGAACTGACGACCTTCGGCTCATAAGCTGCTGCTCTAACCACTTGAATATATAGTGACAAGTTGAACTACTTTTTCATCTCAACCAAAACCATAGATAAAAAGTATAATTAATTGAAATATTATTAATAGTATTTTAATTTAGTTAGTTTTTTATAGTAGTTTAGTTTAGTTTTTAGTAATTTTCAGAAGCTGTTGGTTTTGTGCCTTTGGTGAATTTTACTTTGCATGAAGCTCGAATACAACACAGGCCCAAATTGCAATATACCTGAGCCAGGCGATACAATAACCGTCACAACCCGATTTTTTTCCCAATACTGTTTTCCTACTGTGAATAATTTTCACGTCATTCAATGAGGTTATGATAGCAAATGTTGAGAAGTTTGAAACCATAGATGAATAAAGGATTAAAAATAAGAAGCGAAATTATTATTAACTCATTGGCTGATAATTTTCATTCACAAGATGACCACCTGAACCAATAGTATTTTCACAACAAAAAAATTTTTCTTTTTCAATTTGGTGGCTATTGGCGTTCATAGAACCACTAATTCCAGCGTTGCACCCGGAAGATATCTGCCCCTATCACACAGTGTGTAGGATTGAGGGGCAAGTAGGCCCCGCTGCCATCGTCGATTAAGATGAGGTGGCGAGTGCTTGGAATGGGAAAGCGCTCAAGCAGTAGGGTTAGGATAGATAGAGCAGTAGGATTAGAGAGTTCAGTGTGAAACGGAATTGAATTTGAAGAATCGGTTACGGATCATTTCGTTGACAAGTAAATGCAATGGTTGTTGTGGAAAATGAAGTTAGTGACGTAGTAAAGGAATTTGACAAGCTTCAATCTTCTGATTTGAAGGATTGAATGTGTTGGATGTTGAATAGCTTGGCAGAACCCCCAGTTCCATTTCATATGTCTAAAGTGGTCGGCAGTAAAATTTTGTATAAGTTACGGACTATTTTATATTGAATGGGAATGTGCACTGTGTACATTTATCTCATTCAGTCTCAAAGCCATCGTCGTTTAACGCGATGTGGCGTGTTATATCGATTGGAAAGTATATATAAGGTTTGGACGATATGTTTTGAAAAAATCAAAAATTTGATGTGGAACTTTTCCAAAACGGGATGGCAGTATTACGGACGAAAGGAATGTTGAGGTTATTCTGGAGAGCAAGGTTAGTGACGTAAAAAAATCTTTCACAGTAGGAGGAATTGTGATTAAAAGGCTTTGATAAGCTGATTGCTTCCAACTTCAACAAGCGTTTGTAAAACTTAGTAATTGGTGTTCAACTAATATTCTTTTAAATTCTGACAAATGTTTTTATGACTTTCCATAAAATAAAGCATCTTATTAAACTTAACTAATATAACTACTAATTTAACTATTCAGACTCGATCCTAATTAGACGTTAAATTGTTAAAGATCATGGCATCATTATTGACAAAGATAAACTTTCACACACACATTATGAAAACTATTGCTAAAGCAAATAAAAACTTAGGATTTAATACACCTCATACTAAACATTTCCATGATTCAGATACCCTTAAAATTTTATACACTTCCACTGTAAGACCAATATTAGATTACTGTGTACCACTTTGAGTCCCTTTCAACCGACCGATATCAGTCGCATAGAAGCAGTTCAAAAAATATTTTTTATCTGATATATTACAGAACAATTGGAGAATACAGAGAAACACCAAACTCATCGTTAATGTCAAAACTGAAATTGACGACTGTTCTGTACAGAAGGAAATTCTTTGATAGATAGATAACATGCTTTATTTACATTAAAGAGAAGCATTACATAATATACAATATTAAAAGCATTTTACAGCAGGGATGCTTATCCGTCTGCCGGAAGTTGGCTGTTCTTTTTCAGGCGAGCGAAAAATAAAAAATAAAAATAAGCTATATAATAATGGTAATAATAGAAAACTATAAGTAAAAACTAAATTATAAAAACTAGCTGATTTTAGATACAAGTTAAACAATTATGACTCGGTATTATAATCGTACCTATATTGGCAGGCATGACGTGCAAAGTGTGCTAGACCTTTCGACCTCTCCATATCCACAATATTTATCAAGCAGCTGAGACCTGGAAAGCGATTTATAGCCTAGATACAGGATACGGAGTTCAGACAGTATGGGACACTGGGCAACAAAATGTAAGATATCTTCCCTAACTCTTAGGTTACAGAGCGTGCACAAGAAATTTCCGTCGTCTTCCTTCCATGGCACAGAATTGAGGAACACTTGCTCGCATCTGAGTTTAAGAAGCCATCGAAGAGTCGGAAGTTTTATAGACCCACTAGCTCGAACATTTAGGTTAAAAGTTTCCTTAGAGTGGTCTAGGGCTTTAAAGAGAAGATACCTGTTGGAGACCTAAGCTCAAGGCCAAATTCTTTGATTGAATATTATTTTATAAATTATTACATTCCTTAACTGATTGCCCATTACTGCTTACCCGAATTAACTTACATGTTACATCTATTGATAATTATCCAAATTCAATTTCATACCAAGAACAACAAATTTGTTAAACTCGTTCGAAAATATAGATATATTTAATGTCAGTTTAAGCAAATTTTATTATTAGAAAATTAAATATTGTATCATTAATAAATTAATACTGAATTTGATTATAATTAATGATAGATAATTATACAATGTTAATACATTTTCAATTTTTTTCTATTCATCCTAAATTGGTTGTTTGTTTTATTGTTTTTTATTGTTTTTATTATTATAAATATTTTTAAATTTATGTACAGTTATAACGTTAATACTTTTATTGTTCACATTTGTAATTGGGAAACCGTAAATAAATAAATAAGCTGGATATTGGATGACTTGACAGAACTTCATTTCCATACCTTATGTCCAGAGGCTTAAGATGTTATTGGAGTTCGCTTGGATAATATTCCAGATAAATGATAAAATTGCGGTATCGTATGATGATCGTATTGTGAGATGCAGGCAGATCACCAGTATAGATGATATAAACGATGGGACCAAAAACGCATCCTTGTGGGAATCTGGCTTTTATCGGACTGTTTTCCGACTCATCGCCGCACTCCACTCTGATGTAGCGGATTTCAGGATAAAGTATTAAGGAGTGGGTAGGAAACTTTTAAGTTTATAAATATACCATGCCCGGATGCCAGACTCTATCTGTACTGTATCTAGAAACGCATCTTACCAATATTCTTTGTACTCTGGAGGCAAGGGAGATGGACAACACGTAAAACTTGTTACATCGTAGAATTATTTGGAAGAAAACCGAATTGGTGAGAGGGGGATGATTTTATTAGCATTGATCACTTCAAAACAAAATTTAAAGAAAAAATAGTTAATAAATTATATTTAATAATTATGTATTAAAAAATCACAAAATATATTTTTTTAACTTGAACTCATAGGCTGAAAACTTCAATAGAAGATAAATTGCGAGGAATTAAATATGATGCGATATTTATAACGACCTACTTCTACAAAATCTACAATTTCTTTTATTTTCTGATACAGGATTGAGTAAACTTGTATTGCTTTGTAAAAAATCAAAATCTGGCAAATTATTTCAATGTCCTCGAAAGCAGCAAGCTTTTGTATTCATCTGGTTCGCATGGTCCTGGTCCACCGACGAGAAATGACCAAACAGTAGAAGGAACCCGTCGCACTGAAACGTGCGATATATGCTGTGGAAATCTGCCTCACAAACCTGGAGACATAAAGGAACTAAAATGACAGCAAAAGGAAAATCCAGCATGCAAGTTTTCACCTCGTCGCTCTGAAACTCATAAAGTGTGGCTTGGTTTCAAAAAGTGTTTGCCGTTTAAGGTTCCGTACAATTCGCAAAAGATTCAATTCACTGGCTATGTGTAAAGTCAACTGTGTTTCTTCGAGTGTAGTACATTTAATGAAAAGTAACTTGTGACACGCTCAGTGATTCCTCTCAACTTGGAACAAACCTTAAATACAAAAGGGAGTGGTGAAAACGTCCTTTTACATAGCAGTTCAGCATTGAGATATTTGCAGGTCAAAAGGAGAAACCAAAGCAAACGACATTTTTAACTATATCGAATTACAAAATCAACACTGTTTTATTTTATTTGATATTATTGCTTTTGTTCTTCTCTCTTGGTTGTTGTTGGAATATAGCTTTTAGCTAATATTAACTTGAACCCAGGTTTTTGCTTTGTACAATATGTTAATCGATGTAAACTTTAAACGGCAATAACGGTTAACATTCGTAATTGTATTATTGTGAAACGTGAAAGCAAACAAAACCGAAACATCGACTGTCACAGTTTAAATTAACGTCAATTATATCATGGGTTCAACTGGTTATTAATAAATTAAAGGATGCTTTTTACCCTTTAATATACAATGTTAATTATTATCCCTCAATCTCATAGAATGAGGTAGGAAATGGCCTGTAAAACTTTACGATATAAACGATTAAAAAAATTGTTGGATAGTTCATAAGCTTCATTTCACGAGTTTGATAAAAGTCAACAGACATGAAACATGACCACAAGAAAATGAAACCATTTAAAAATTCGGCACATTTAATTAGTTGGTTTTTAGGTACATCATTGTATTAATCATCATTATAATCCCGGTTGTGTAGGACCCTGCAGTCAAGAGAAGAAAGCCAAACCAAAAACTTCAGATTTTTTTCATGGAATCGGAGACGTGATGAACCTGTAATATGGTCGTTACCAATTATTTTGATCTGTCTCTCACTGGTATGTCAGAAGCATATCGGTATTTTTCATACAGACGCCGTACAGTAAGGAAGCAAAATGAACCTATTGATACCGTACACTTGGATCGGACAAAGTAGTATGCGTCCCGTGCATGCGAGGAAGATATGTGCTCACTACGAATCACGATTTTGCTGCCTACGTGCGGTACACATTCGCAATCAGGTTACTTATCCGTGGGCTTAGTGAAGTATCCGAGACGGAGCAGGTCCGATTAGATTCTGTTTTAACTCGCCGGGAGGAGCTTGCGCTGTATAGAAGAATCATACTTCTGCCGGGGAATGTGGAGCGCCGATGATCGGATGGTTATTACGGCAAGACCACACTTCCATGAAACGTTAGGTATGGTATGGTGGAAAGGGTACTAGGAAGCGGGGTTTGTATTCCCCAGGCACTGCAGCATTCTGGCTTATTGTACTTCTTCTTAGAAGTATCAGGTCATTGACTGTTGTTGCTGCAATTTGATTCCCTGTCTTTTCCGTACGTTAGGTTAAACCTCCATTGAGCTGTTGCTTCGCATTCGAAGATGATTTGAGTGGCTGTTTCCTCCTCCTCATTACATAATCTGCAAATGGGACCATCGCTGTATATACGATGTTGTGTAGATGTTCTCTCAGATACCAGTGACCGGTTAGTAGTCCCACCTCCCCTCTGAGTTATGCCCTCTCCAATTGCAGCAGTGTTTTTGCCAATTTTGGTGAGGGTTGTTTCAGCATAAGTTTACTATGTCTAGCACCGCTAGAGTTTATCCACTTCTCTCTTTATTTTATTTGGATCCATTCTGCGATGGAGGATTCTATGTTTGTTTTTGTTATCCCAAGGATAGGTTCGGGGCCTATGTGTGGTCTTGCAGATCCTCCTCTGGCCAGTTTGTCTGCTTCCTCGTTACCCAAAATTCCCCTGTGCCCTGGCACCCAAGATATCATTAGGTTGTTGCGTTTTCCCAGGTTTTAGAGATTTTGGATGCATTCACTGACTAGTTTTGATGTAATTCTTTAACATGCTAATGCTTTAATAGCTGCTTGGCTATCTGATCTTATGAGGATTTTTTGTCAGTGTAATTTGATTGATCATATTTTGGTCTTGTACAGAAAATGCCTGATCCGGTTCCTTCGTTTGTTTTGGAGCCATCTGTGTACCATATCATTGTATCTGATGCTCTCCTGTCTTCTTCCTCTCCTTTATAGTCCGTTGAGACGTGAAGATTGTTTCCGGGATCATGTAATCAGTCCCCTTTTCTAATAATGGATGTATGATTTTGTTGATTATGGTTGGATGCCCGAATTGTTTAGTTCCTTTCCAATTTAATTGTTTTTGGAGCCTAAATGAGCTTTTCCTAGCCTCTCCTTTTATGAATATTTGTAGTGGAGGTAGGTTTAGCAAGGTTTCTAATGCGTTTGTAGGGGTTGTTCTCATCGCCCCTGTGATACATAGGTTTCCTAGTCTTTGTATGCTGCCTAATGTTTGGGTAGCTACTTTTTGTTGAGCTTTGTTCCACCAGATTAGTGATCCATAGGTTATGACACGTTAGAGTACAAGGTGCGATAACAGGTGACTTCGTGATTTTATCATCATCGTCGATCATGTTATGTGGGGGTCATCGTCGGAGGAAGCAACTACACTACTGGTCTAAGCAGATTAGTAGCCTTCGACCGGCGACTCGTAACGGTTAGATAACTTAGGTTCTCCCCAAAGTTTCATGACTTTATAAAAAAAAACTTGACGACAAAAGTGAACCGGACGCAAATTGAAGATGACAAAATGCCGAAAAGCGTCTGACAGGTCTACCTGAGAATAGGTGGACCAAAATGATCGGTAACAAATAATTTACAAAACTAAATATGATTACACGGAGAAAGAGAGTTGGTTGTGTAATAGGTGTTTTGGAAATACAGGAATGAAACTAAAGAAATATTCAGCGCCTGCGAAATGGCTACCTGAAACTTCACTTTTCATATATCCAAAAAATGAAAAAGTGGTTGCTGACAAAACAGTAATCTTAACAGAGGAGATAATCAATTCGAATACTAAATACCTGGGGGTTACACTATCGTTCTTTCGATGAAAAATTTGGCTTTTTACACGTATCTCCCGGGTAGAAAATCCACAGCTAGCCTAGTTGGGTGTGGGTCAAGCGTGACGCGAAGTTAAACTAAGTTTATATTTTTTCAATTAATTAATCTTTATGAAAAGTATTGGCTGAGATAAAAAAGTCAGTGTTACGAGCGGAATTCGAACCCACGATCTTCGGCTAGATACGCCGCTGTTCTACCACTTGAGCTATCGTCACATCGATCCACTCGGACACTAACCTCCCACCTCAACCAATACCTTTCATAAAAATTAATTAATTGAAAAAAGTGTACACTCTGTAACCTAAAGAGAAGGAGGATGTTTATCATTTTGTTATCCATTGTCCCATATTGTCACAGCTCCGAAACCTGTATCTAGGACAGAGCGCTTTCCAGGTCTCAGCTGCTTGAACTCTTAAACACCACAGATGTTGAAAAATCGCTAATCTAACGCCATGCATGGCAATATAGATACAGTTCAGTAACGATTAAAAATTGCTTTATGTCTCTTTATATAATTTAGTGCCAAATTTTGCACGTCTGAAATAACTATATGCGTAGCCAACTACCTGGTAGACCAGGGGTGCTCAAACTTGAACTGCTGGCGATCTACCTCAATATTTTTAGACTACTTAC